>NW_026634258.1:0-68472 GCF_024868665.1 Triplophysa rosa
AATGCAAGAGTTGGGGGTAATAGAGCCCTCCCGCAGCCCCTGGTCCAGTCCCATTGTAATGGTCCCGAAACCAGACGGCACTCTCCGGTTTTGTAATGACTTTCGGCGACTCAATGAGGTGTCCAGCTTCGACAGTTACCCAATGCCCCGAGTGGATGAGCTCCTGGACCGGCTGGGGAAAGCCCGCTTCATCTCCACCCTCGATCTAACAAAGGGATATTGGCAGGTGCCCCTTTCTCCAAATTCCCGGGAGAAAACCGCATTTAGCACCCCCTCTGGACACTGGCAGTACACCGTGCTGCCATTCGGATTGCATGGGGCACCTGCCACGTTTCAACGGATGATGGACGTCTTGCTGCGGCCCCATCAAGCCTATGCAGCCGCATATATAGATGATCTAGTCATCCACTCGGGGTCCTGGGACGACCATCTGGACAGACTGCGAAGAGTGCTGTCGGACCTTCGGAAGGCAGGCTTGACGGCCAACCCCAAAAAGTGCCACCTCGGACTGGCCGAAGCCCAGTACCTGGGGTATCGGGTGGGGGGAGGCCTTATCCAACCCCAGACGAAAAAGGTGGAGGCCGTCCGGGACGCTCCCCGACCCAACAACAAATCCCAGGTACGCGCCTTCCTGGGGCTAGCGGGGTACTATCGGTGTTTTATCCCCAACTTTTCGTCCATAGCCAGCTCCCTGACCGACCTGACCAGGAAGGGGCAGCCGGAGGAGGTGAAGTGGACCCCGGAAACGGAGCGATCATTTCAGGCCCTGAAGAAGACACTGTCGTCCGCACCTGTACTGCATGCGCCCGATTTCGGCTGCCCCTTCATCCTCCAGACCGACGCCTCGGACACCGGCCTGGGAGCGGTGCTATCGCAGACACCCAACGGAGTGGAGCATCCGGTGGTGTACATTAGCCGGAAACTCACACCCGCGGAAAGCCGGTACGCCACCGTGGAGAGGGAGGCCCTGGCTATAAAGTGGGCAGTCCTGGAGCTGCGATATTATCTTCTGGGACGGAGCTTCTCGTTAGTGACTGACCATGCCCCGCTCCAGTGGATGGCGAAAGCCAAAAATACCAATGCCCGAGTCACACGATGGTTCCTAGCTCTCCAGGACTACCACTTCACAGTGATACACCGGGCCGGGGCCTCCCACGGCAACGCTGACGGTCTGTCGAGGATGTGGTCAGGATGGACAACTCGGTCAGGTAACTATCCCCCCTCCCACCCAAGGTCTCTCCCCGGAGGTCCACAGGACGTCTCAGAGGAATAGGTCGACGCTTTGGGGGGGGGAGTGTGACGAGTCACCCCTTGCACAATCAGCGTCGCCATGGAGACGGAGGAAATCAGAGCGGCACACCTGCCGCCCATCAGCGCCTTGTGCCAAACGGCTATAAAAGCCGCTGGCAATCGCAGGAAGGTGAGCAACGTCTCCAGAGCACAGAGATCACACTCAAGCTTTGTTCTTGTGGTTTTTTTCCAGACTCGGACGATTGAGCGAACGACCGGAAGGAACGCCCATCCCGCCCCGCTACTCGCAGCAACTGGACAGGCCGGCCCAACGACTCATACCCTCCTCGGCTCTGGAGAGTAACGGATCCGATGATAGGATTGACCCGGCTCCCCAACCCTGTATTTCCTTCGTCTCCTCCAGGAGGCTATCAATAAACTTACCCTCCGGGGTCATACTCTTTACCTACTGTGTACGTGTCGTTGCTCTGCCTGTCACACAACCAAGAATACTGTTTAACTATTGACGGATGTTCCATAAAACCCTCGTCGTCAGCAAAGAATCTTGGCGTTCTATTCGATAGTAATCTGTCATTTGAGAGCCACGTCGCCAACACCTGTAAAATTGCGTTTTTCCATCTTAAGAATATATCTAAACTACGTCATATGCTGTCAATCTCAGATGCAGAGAAGTTAATTCATGCATTCATGACATCAAGACTAGATTACTGTAATGCACTGTTAGGTGGTTGCCCTGCAGGCTTATTACAAAAACTCCAATTGGTCCAAAACGCGGCAGCTCGAGTTCTTACACGTACAAAAAAGTATGAACATATTAGCCCGGTTCTGTCAACCTTGCACTGGTTACCTATAAAGCATCGCGTTAACTTTAAAATCTTGCTTATTACCTATAAAGCCTTACATGGTTTAGCTCCTCAGTACTTGAATGAACTCCTTTTGTATTACAGTCCTTCACGTGCATTACGCTCTCAGGCGTCCTGTCAGTTGGTAATACCTAGAATTTCAAAATCAAGTGCAGGTGGTAGATCCTTTTCCTATCTAGCGCCTAAACTTTGGAATAGTCTTCCCTGCACTGTCCGGGAGGCAGACACACTCTGTCAGTTTAAATCTAGACTAAAGACGCATCTTTTTAATCTTGCATACACTACTCTTCCATAATATAAATCTTCAGAGGGTTTACTGGAAACTGGAATCCCCTGGTTGGGCCTGGGTTCTCCTGAGGTTTTTTTTCTCGATTAGAGTTTTGGGTTCCTCGCCACCGTTTGCATACTGTTTTTGCACTATCTGCCTGACCGGGGGGGCTGCTTTAGAATTTTAAAGTTTTACTTAATTAATATTGCATATAGGAATTTATAGTCTGTTATATTTGACCTGTGCTTCTCTCTCCTTTAATCCTAAATGTGTGCTCTCACTGAGCGTGTGTGTGTGTGTGTGTACTTGTCTGTGTACGTACGTGTGTGTGTGTTGTGTGTGTGTGCGTGCGCATGCGCATGCGTGTGTGTGTGTGTGTCTCTATGTCCATGTGTGTTAGTACGTGTGCATATTGTGTGTGTGGAGTGTTTTGTATGTGGGTATGTCTGTCTTCTGTTTTTTCAACCTTTTCTTGTTTTTGCAGGTACAACTTTAATTATTTTGCTTATAGTCAATATGTCTCATGTACAGCTTCTTTGTAACAATGAAAATTGTAAAAGCGCTATATAAATAAAGTTGAGTTGAGTTGAGAGTCAGCAGGTGATCAGCTCCCTGCGATCCATACACATCCCGGGCGACCTGAACCAGACAGCAGACCGGCTCTCTCGTCAGTGGTCACCTCGCGGAGAGTGGCGACTCCACCCTCACGCGGTTCAGCTCATATGGGAGCAGTTCGGCCTGGCACAGGTGGACCTGTTTGCCTCCCCGGACTCCACCCATTGTCCGCTTTGGTACTTCCTGTCCGACGGTCCCCTCGGTACGGATGCCCTTGCGTACAGCTGGCCGCGGGACAAGAGGAAGTACGCCTTCCCCCCAGTGAGCCTCATTGCACAGACCCTGTGCAAGGTCAGGGAAGAGGAGCATCAAGTGCTACTAGTTGCGCCCTATTGGCCCAACCGGACTTGGTTCTCAGAGCTGGTGAGCCTGACAACAACTCCCCCCTGGCCGATTCTCTTGAGGAAGGACCTCCTTTCTCAGGGGAAGGGCACGTTTTGGCATCCCAGGCCAGACCTCTGGAACCTCCATGTCTGGCCCCTGGACGGGACGAGGAGATCCTGAGCGACCTACCCCCAGCGGTGGTAGAGACCCTCACACAGGCTAGGGCCCCGGCCACTAGGGGACTGTATGCCTTCAAGTGGCGCATCTTCTCGTCTTGGTGCTCTTCTCACGGAGAAGACCCGCAGAGATGCTCGATCAGGTACGTACTGTCCTTTCTCCAGGAGAGACTTGAAAAGAACCTCTCCCCTTCCACACTGAACGTGTATGTTGCCGCTATAGCCGCACATCACGACCCAGTTGCTGGTAAGTCTCTAGGGCAGCACGACCTGGTCACCAGGTTCCTGAGGGGCGCGAGACGGTTGAATCCGCCTCGCCCGTGCCCCGTACCCTCTTGGGACCTTGAAGTGGTCCTGGAGGGCCTCCAGAGGGCCCCCTTTGAGCCCCTAGGAGAGGCAGATCTTTCTCGCCTGTCGATAAAGACGTCCCTCCTGGTAGCGCTCGCCTCCTTCAAGAGGGTAGGGGACCTACAAGCATTCTCTGTGTCCTCGGGTTGCCTAGAATTCGGGCCTGGAGACTCTCACGTTATCCTGAGACCACGGCCCGGCAACGTGCCCAAGGTTCCCAGGGGAGGAAGACCCAACCCCTTCCGTGTTGTGTCCAGTTCGCGCTCTGTGCCTCTACTTGGACCGCACGCAGGGCTTCAGAAGCTCTGAGCAGCTCTTTGTCTGTTTTGGAGGTCAGCAGAAGGGGAGAGCTGTCTCCAAACAGAGACTGGCGCACTGGATCGTGGATACCATATCCTTGGCATACCGGTCGCAAGATCGCCCCTGCCCCTCAGAAGTTAAGGCGCACTCCACTCGGGATGTCGCCTCCTCGTGGGCACTGGCTCAGGGCGCCTCTCTGGCAGACATCTGCAGAGCTGCGGGTTGGGCTATGCCCAATACCTTCGTGAGGTTCTACAACCTCCGCGTTGAACCGGTGTCAGCCCACGTCCTGCAGGGCAACAGGTATGACCGGCAGCCGTTGGGCGTATGCCTGCGGAAGCCCTTCCCCCTTCGGGGGGGGGGGCAGTGGCGATCCAGCCTCACTTCTTTCCCCTCGGGTAAAGAACAGGCATTCCATCCATCACTAAGCACCCTTCCAGGGGACAGGCTGGGCAGCCCTGCCCCCTTAGGCCGGGGAACAGTTGAGTTATCTCCCACATAGCTCTAACCGGACCTAGTGCTGCAGACGTGGTAACACCCCCTGGCTTTTCCGTCTGATGTATCCTCATGTATGGTTCCCACCTTGGCAACCCATGACCTCCCCAGGTGGACTCCCACCTTGCGGTTACTCCTGTCCGCACTTTCTTCCCATGAGTTCTCCCCTGATGGTGAGACCATGTGGTGTCTCCACTAATTCCTCCCTATGGTAGATAGTGGCCTCTGCAGTGTTTTTCCCCCAGGGGGAATAATGCTTACCCAGTGGCCCGTACGGTGCCGGGCGGATTCTCGCCCTTCCTCTCCACTGGAAGGTCATAATTTCGCGTTAGCGTGTTTGTCTGACTCGCCCAGGCCAGTCAACGTCGCTCCGCAGAGATTGTGACGCGGCTCAGTGCTGTGGCGTTTTCCATAGGAACCCCATTCTGTCGGTTCGACACAACGTCGAGAGACCGACAGAAAGGGAACGTCTTGGTTACGGATGTAACCTCGGTTCCCTGATGGAGGGAACGAGACGTTGTGTCCCTCATGCCACAACACTGGCCGCCCACCCCAGCGGTCGGGGGAGGATGCTTTAGGCTCCTCAGACCAAAGGTGAATGAATGAGCACGCCGGCTTCCCTCTTATACCCGGACATCCGGGGAGGAGCCCGGCATGCAAATTTCAGTCGCCAATTTTCATTGGCCTTTTCTAAATACTCAGAAGATGATAGGTTCTCAAGACAAACCCCATTCTGTCGGTTCGACACAACGTCTCGTTCCCTCCATCAGGGAACCGAGGTTACATCCGTAACCAAGACGTTATCTTGGGTGAAAATAAGAGGTTGTAAAAGGAGTTGGATAATTATGAGCAATGTGTATTAGAGAAAAACACATTTGTTTCATAATGACATCGCATTATTTAAAATTCTTATTTTCCAATGAAAGGTTAGATTTTTGTAACATTTTTCAAGAAAAGATTCGAAGGATTAACAATGCAGATTTATTTTCACAGCCTTCCATATTTACCTAGGGGTTGATTAATTTTGAGCCCAATTGTACATCTGTACATAATATTATGCAACACAGCAGAGCATGTTGGCACATCAACACTGACAAACATATGACTTGCACTGCACCATTGCGGCACTTTAAGCAGCAGCCTCATACCATCATTATTTGCCACATTAGGTTTTTGCATACTATTTCTATACTGCCCCCACAAATGGCCAGTTTACAAAGGGATGCAATAAGCCTTAAATAGTGTAGTATTCACAGATCCTGAGTGCATATTAAATTTACGAATCAACATGCTTGCTTGTGCATAAATCATACCACACGGTCTGTAAATAAAGTATACAGAAAGGTCCTCAGTTAATATTATTTCCTAAGTATTTATCCTCGTCACATACTTTACAAGAAAGAAAGAAATCAGCAATTGACAATTTCCTGTCCTCTTTATTTCTAACAATCATAATGTTACTTTTCTTTGCATTATATTTGATGTCATGGTCCTAACCATGTTGAATGCAAATCATAAGTATATGTTGAAGACCACCACTATATGGACAAAAATAAATAAAATCACCAAATCGTCTGCATACATCAAATGGTTAACGGTGGTGTTACCCACCCTACAGCCTGTTCCACATATGTTTATCATCTTTGATAAATAATCCACATAAAGTTTAAAAAGAAAGGGAGACAAAATTCTTAGTTCACCCTATCTTCATAGACAGCCTCTGAATGTTTTATTAACATAAAATTGCATACAATCTGTAGTGAAATCAATTATTTTTTTCTCATAAATTGCAAGGCTCAGGAAAAGATGAAAACAGTGATAACATTACATCACAGCCATGGATGAGCTCTGCCAAAGATGTGAAAGACAGACAAAAGGTAAGAAATATGTCAAATATATGTATAAATGTTGATGTTAAATAAGACTCAATACTGAAATGGAGAAAAGGCTCGTGTGGGTGCAGTTGACTAAACATATACATTAACATTCTTTTCATTAGTAATGCTATTTTAATGTATTTGGGTGTTTTTCAGCTATCTGCAGAACAACTGATGGGCAGACTTCATCTGGAAAGCAAATATCAGAAACTGAAAACGGCAGATTTTATTCAGATAACTGAACATTCACAATCTCATGAGTTTTGTGCAGAGGAAGAAGTCGCTCGAACTTTTCTACAAAAGTTACTTACATTGGACTACACAGTGAGATGCATCAAAATTGGAGAGTACACTGAACAGAACGACACACAACAAAGATGTAATAAGTTGTCTACAAGAGACGCTTTTAATTATATTTTTGGAGAAACAGCTGAATCTGATGATGAGACTAACACACCAGATGCTATTGACTTAATGGATGCTCAGATGGCTGTGTTTCATTGTGCTGATAGTTTCTTAAAACAGCTCATGGTGACTAAACTCTCACAATGTCAGTTTGCTCTTCCTCTGCTTGTACCGAATCCATTCACACAACAGATTGATTTTCCTCTCTGGACATTTAGACAAATCAAAAAGAGCTGGAAGACGACTGATGATACAGGTCAAACGCAACCAGTCTACAGGGCAGAAACTCCAATGGTGGCTTTCTTTAGTTTTGGTTCTTTGTCCTCATCAAAGTCTCAGCTGATAAACAGTTTGATCAATGAGAAACATAACACGTTCTTCCACAGAAACTGTCCAGGCAGCAGCAGAACCAGAATACTGATGGACGGGGTTGTGGAGATCGCCTGGTACTGCCCATCCGGAGAGAAAACAGATAAATTTCCTCAATGTGTTGCGTTCTGTAATCTTCATGGTGATGCACGAGTCAATGAGAAACAGCTGGATATCATAACTCAAATGTCTTCTGTAAATGTTGTTATTTTAACTAAAATGAAAAATAATAATAAAGACATGAAAAAGATCCAAAGATTATATCAGGCCTCAAAGCCGCTCATTTGTCTATGTCCTGAGAATAATGCAGCGCTCAAAGAAGTCTGCCAAGGAAAATACAGAATAGGTTTGAGAGACAGAAATCAATCTACTGTCTTTGAAGAACTCAGAAAAGCTATCAATAAAGTATTCTCATCTTTAGAATCATCTTCCCTTTTCAAACTTGAAGATGTGGCCAAACATTTAAATATCACAGTAGATGAGAAGACTGATGAGGACTGCAAGAGACGAAAAGATGCAGCACAGCAAATGATGAGTTTACTGGAGAATAAAGATCTGACAGAAATTAAAGAATCATTTCTGCCGTGTCAGGGAAAACTGTGGCATCAGTGGTGCCAGAAGAATAAAGAACTACACAGACCTACATTGGGTGAACTACATAAGAGTGATAATATAGAAAAAAACAAAAGTGATAAGAAATCAGAAATGCTGAAAATCCGTGAAACGCAGCAAAGATCTGTTGTAAGTGAATTTATCCAAACCTTTATTCAACAACTGAACTCACAAGAAGGAAATGAGATGGTGTATTTTCTTAAGTGGCTTGGGATTCTACTGGATGACTTCACCACTGAAAGTCTTTCAGCCCTTCATCGTGAGTATGATAAAAAGTGGTCAGCAGTCATAGATCTTAGAAAGAAACATGATAAATCACAACAACAGATGGCTGAACAAGAACTTGAGATCATCTCTGAGAAACTACAAGCTGCAACCTTTGGTTTGGAGCACATACTGAGAGAGATCGGTCAGATTTATGAATCATGTTCAACTGTAAAAAACAACAAGAAAGACCTGAAGTTTGACTTTAAAGTTCTTCCTGGTATTGCAGCAAAGATGATGATGTCTGGATTTCCACTGGAGCTGATGGATGGAGATGCTGCTCATGTTCCTCTGATCTGGGTTACTGCTGTTTTAGATGAACTCATCCAGAAACTGGGAGACAAGAAAGTCTTTGTGCTGTCAGTTTTAGGGATTCAGAGCTCTGGGAAATCCACCATGTTGAATGCCATGTTTGGTTTGCAGTTTGCTGTCAGTGCCGGCCGGTGCACCAGAGGAGCTTTCATGCAGCTGGTCAAAGTGTCAGAGGAGATGAAGATGAAAGAACAGCTGGAGTTTGACTATATTCTGGTTGTTGATACTGAGGGTCTTCGTGCTCTAGAACTGGCTGGAAGATCAACAAGAAATCATGACAATGAAATGGCCACATTTGTTGTTGGTCTTGGAAATATGACATTAATCAACATCTTTGGAGAAAACACTGCTGAGATGCAGGATACTCTCCAAACTGTTGTTCAGGCCTTTCTGAGGATGAAGAGAGTCAGACTGAATCCCAGCTGTATGTTTGTGCATCAGAATGTTTTCGATGTTACAGCCAGAGAGAAAAATATGGAAGGAAGGAGACGACAGCAGAAGAATCTGGATGAGATGACAAAACTTGTTGCTAAAGAGGAGGACTGTAATACAGAGTTTTTCAGTGATGTCATTGCATTTGATGTACAGAATGATGTGAAGTATTTTTCACAGCTCTGGGAGGGAAGCCCACCTATGGCTCCACCAAACCCGAACTACAGCAGAAACATTCAAGAGTTGAAAGACACCGTTCTCTCAAAAGCTTCTACAGCAAGCAGCATCACACTGTCACAGTTCAAAATGCGTATTAATGATCTTTGGACAGCACTGCTGAATGAAAACTTTGTGTTCAGCTTCAAAAACACACTGGAGATTTCTGTATACAGAAAACTGGAAACTAACTATAGCAACTGGACTTTCAGTCTCAGGAGTGCCGTGTTGAGCATTGAAGACAAATTCTACAACAGAATTGCTAATGGAAACATTGATATTCATGATAATGACCTGCTGGCTGAAATGAGGAAGACAAAAGACGAAGTCGAAAAATCAATGAAGTCTTACTTTGGTGAGGACAAAGACAAAGACATTCTGTGTCAATGGCGAGGAAGATTTGAAACACAAATTAAAGGTCTTCATGATGATCTGGTGAAGGAAACAAAAAGAAAATTGAATAAAGCAATTGAACAGAAGAAAGCAATGGAGAACCTGGATAAGAAAAGAACAGAGGATGAAAATACACTTTTCACTCGGAGCAAGGAATGTGCAGTGAGTCTAAAAAGAAAAGGAGCAGATGAACGTGTTCTGAAAAAGGAATTTGACACATTGTGGAGTAAATGGGTCACTGAAATGACAGAAGATATTCCTCCACTGAAAGACTTTGATTTATGGGATGATGTCACAAAGGTTTTATCTGAAAACCATGAACCAACTTTTGTGAATCAGAGACTTAATCTGCAAGACTTCAAACAGATAGTCCATAGAGGTGATTATGATGACTACATTGTAATACAGAGACATCTAGAGCTTTCTGGTGAAACTGTATCAAGTCAAAACAACATCCTTAATGCGAAATATAATGACTCAGTGAGGCAACTGATTCATAATGTTATGCAGGAAACTCAGAAAATGATGGAAAAATTACCAGTCAGAGGACACGGCTACAATGCAAGTTACATTCAGGAAATAACAGACTGTGTTAAAAAGTCAGTTGAGCAAAATCAATCAGAGAACCAAACATATAAATTAAAAAGTGAGTTTATCACAGATCTCTGTCTCTATCTGTGTGACATTGCATGTAAAAAAATTCTTAAACTCCACAAGAAATTCAGAGAATCAAATTATTTTAAGAAGCAGAAGACACAATACTGCAACTTCTTCATGAACTACTCCAGAGGAGCAACAAACACAACCATACTGATTGATTTCATCTGCAGTAAACTTGAACCGTCCATCCTACAAGACGTTTACAACAAAACGGCTATTGATTTAGCAGCACAGATGAGGTCTGACATACGAGCATTATGTGAGAACAGATCAAATCTGGAGAAACACATTCTGAAATCCCTCGCAGAGAAAGAGGACTTTGATCAGTACATACAATATATCTATATACCCAAACATCACTTCAAACAATTCATAAAAAATGAAGTGGATAAATACTTCACCAAACAAAGTGAGATGATTCTAAACATTTTCAAAGGAAATCTACAACAGAAAGAGCAGATTGTGAGTAATGCTGTGCATGTAGTGACAGTGGAGGTAAAAAACAAGAGAGGAGATGAAAACATGTGGTTCAGAAGTTTCACCAAAACACTCACGAATGTGCTGAAATTCACAGGAGAGTCATGTGTTAATGTCACTGAAGTTAAAGACTTGGATTTTCTTGAAAATCATTTGAGTAAAAGTCTGAATGAAATGATGACAAAGCTACAGAACAGTTTTTCAAGCATTGATGACATTAAAATGGAAAAGTGCAGGAAGAAACCAGATGAGATTTTGATCGATCACTTCTGTCAGTGCTGTTGGGTTCAGTGTCCCTTCTGTAAAGCCATCTGCACCAACACAATGGAGAACCATCCTGGAGATCACAGTGTTCCTTTCCATCGTAGTACTGGACTGAATGGGCGGTTTAACAAAGAAAAAACAAACTTGACAAATTGTTTCTGCACAACAGAAGTAGCAAGTGATAATTGGTTTTACTCAAATGATTCGGATGAAAAAACATTCTGGAAAGAATACAGAAAAGGAGGTCCTGAATTAGTAAACTGGAGCATCACTCCTGACCTCTCAGAACTGCCATACTGGAAGTGGGTTGTGTGCAGATTCCAGAAAGATCTAGAAAAGCACTACAGTAAAACATTCAAGGCACATTGTGAGATTCCAGATGAATGGAGACAATACACAAAAGAGGATGCTATTGAGAGTTTGGATAAATACATCTAGCAAAGAATTTAAAAAGTAACTTTGAATGTGTTTTAATGTGTGAACGTATGAATCAGCAAAAAGTTAACTAAAGAAAGACAAACCACAGTAAATGCAACAAGACATGTTTACTGATTAATTCCATAGTTCAATATGAAACATCTAAAACAAATTTATTTCAACCATTTTGTATACTCCTGTTAACTAACTAACTAATGAATACAGCCTCAGTACAACCACATGAAACATTTGTTTTAATAAAGACATATTTTGCTTTAATTTAAAAAGGATGCATCTCTCTGAAAGTTAGTTAAATAAAACAATACTTCAGAAATAAATTGTGTAAATCTTTTTAAACACGCAATTTACAAATTTTAATTACTTTACCATCTTTTGGTGCTAACTAACCAAAATAAATGATTTACTTACTTAAGGTCTAAGTGTTTAGTGTAATGTAAATAAAACTGAACTAATTAAAGACTCGTTTCTTGTTAATTTTTAATTTAATGTGTCATGTATTACTCAAAGTTTTTTCTGTAGCTCAGCATAAGAGCATGCGTTTAGCCGAGTAAAAAGCCATGGGTTTCATTCCCAGAGAACAGAATACTGCTAAATAAACGTATACAGTCGCTTGAATACACTTTGGGAAAAAAGCATCTGCAAATTGCATAAATGTACAATAAAACCATGACAGAGTCTTTGATTTATTGTTATTTTTTTATTAGATATATTTTTATCTTACATATACAAATAAATCTTAAATACATTCATTTTATATTGATACGGTTATAAATGTTCTGTTTTATTTTATTCAAATGTTTGTGTAGTGTTAAAAGAACTGAAACAAAAAATTATTCTGGATCAGCGTTGGAGCAGCGTTGTTTACAACTTCCGAAGTGGTCTACATCTTCCAAATGCTCGGTGGGGCAAAACTAGAACAATATAAGGCCTCATGTTTATCCAGGCCATGACTGACAACTGACAATCCGTTTTGTTGTTTCCTAAATTATATTATATCCTAAACGCATCCTGTCTGTGAAAACCCAGCTAAAGTCATTTTTGATGATTTGCTGTTTTATACATAAGAGTCACCCTATACACTTTCAATCAATGCATTTGACATAAAAAAGAGTGCCTGTCAATGTCAAAATTCTGTGGCAAAAGTGGCTTATACTTTCAAAAACTCAGACAAGCAAAAGTGCATACATCTGCTCAGACCCTGACGTGGCACTAAACACTTTTTGGCGGCAAAGACTGTTTTCATAAATATGAACGTTGCTGTGGATTTGCATACCTACTCAAATCTGTGCATACGCTCGTTTTATAAATGAGGCTCGAGTCTAGGGCTCATGTAATTATGTGTCATTTTTTAATATAATGACATAAGCACAGAGATGAAAAAAAACTTTTTATCAGGAAACGATGAAAAGCCATAAAGCATAAAAATAAGATATACATAAACATAAACAGACTACACAACCTGAGGACAGTGAAGAGGACATTAAAGGAGCAATTCTTTTGCTGTTTTTGAGGTTTTGATTATGTTTTTTCAGTGTTTAACAATGGATGTTCATGTTTCTAATTTCAAAAAAAGCTTTTTATTTCACATATTTTAAGTCTATTGTTCACCGCATGCCCCTCTTCTCACAAAACGACTGGATTTCTTCCGGTCTATATAAAATCCCTCCTTCCGAAACGCTCTGATTAGTAAAGCTGACCAGGTCTGTCGTGATTGGTTCCCCGCTTAGAGTGTGTTTGAAGATGTCCCACCCACACCATATCAGCGAGCTTCCGCTTCTCAGGCTGTTGTGATCGGTCGGTCCCCCTCTCAGTGCACGTGTATTCATAAACTTTGGCTTTTAGCAATAAACGGTAACAATGAAGTAGAGGGCTGTAGTCCGATTCCAGCCGTTCTCTGTAGTCCTTAACAAGCGAATTCTGTTAAAGACAATATCTCGCTTGGCACTGAACTTTGAGCTTTATCATTTTGCAGGTATTATTTATGCTCTAACAGCAACATTACACACTAACTAAAGGTTTAAAAATGTGATCGCGGGGAATGGGACCTTTAACTGATGACACATACAGTATGTGGACAAAAGTGTTGGGCCGCTCCCTTCTAATGAACAGGTTTGACTACTTAGTCATTTCCATGAGCAGTGCTGCAGTTTGGGCAGGGCCTTTTTATAGTCAAACATAACAATGCCCCTGGGCACAAAGCAAGGTTCAAAAGAAATGATTGATTCAGTCTAATGTGGAATAACTTGACTGGTCTGTATAAAGCCCAGACCTGAACCAAACTGAACACCTTTGAGCTAATTTTTTTTTTTTAATAAAGATAATTATTGTATGCTGTAGTATGCTATTGTCTTAATATTTGTTTTAATTGTAATTATAAACATGTTTATTATAAGGGGGTGTTCTTTTGTTCGTATAGTGCACAAACACACATACCAAAAACAAATAACAATATAAACATCAACAAATGTATTGTCGCAGTCAAAACTTTTTGGCACAAATGGAACCTCAAGTTTCAGGAACCTTTAACATGCTAATGAATAAACATTTGGTAGTTATTTACTCACACTCTGTTCAAAGGGCATATGACTTTTTGTTTTTTTTGCAGGAGAAAGGTTAAAGAACTGTACACTATAGCTCAAGTTGTAAAGTTTACAAAAGGTGGAAGATTCTTCAAATTTGTCAAATGAACCAAACACATTGGTTGAATAACCTTAGGGTGAAAAAAAGTGTGAATTAAAATGAAAACGTTTAGGTAAGCTACTCTTTTACTAACTGAGTGAGTGGTGTGAGTGATGGGCTACTGATGTGGCAAAATCAAAGAAAAGAATTAAAACTATTAAGTGATAGTTCACCCAAAAATGAAAATTCTTTCATCATTTACTCACCCTTTTGTCATTTTAAACCTTTTTGCCTTTCTATATTCCACAGTACACAAAAGAAGATATTTTGAAGAAAGTTGGTAACCGAACAGCACAGGCCCCCATTCACTTCTATTGTATGGACCCAAAACCATGCAAGTGAATAGGGGCCAGTTAACAACATTCTTCAAAATGTCTTCTTTTGTGTTCAGTGGAAGAAACCAAGTCATACAGGTTTGAAATAACAATAGGGTGAGTAAATGATGACAGAATCTTTATTTTTGGGTGAACTTTCACTTTGAATGCACCTGAGCATTCCCGTAGCCATGAGTTTTGGTTTCCTAAAAGTCATGTGACTTGAAAATGACTATGGAAATTGAAACAGTTTGCATGGCAGTTGCCTCTCTGTTTGCTGCTGCATTAGACCAGTTCAAAGAATTATTAGTCTAGATTAGTTAGATATTGTACATTCAGTATATAATATTTTATTAGGCTGTTCTACTTGAATGGATTCCAGTGCCAAGTTCAACAGGTGATTTCTATTATTTTTATTTGATCTTTAGGAAATAATTGCAGTGTTTAAATTGGGATGCTTTAAAACATGTCAGTGTTATGTCAATGAATGAATGAACAGTGATAATACTGTCATCACATGTCTGTCTTGTATTTTCACATGCAGGTAACGTATCGCATACTTACAATATTGTTGATATATTATATTATGTATTATTATATTTGTGGTATTTGTGGCTCTCTACTCTGGTGTGAAGATTGCAAGAATTTGTAATCAGGGTGAAGTGTCGGGTTTGAATTATTTTAGGTAGAGAAAACAAATAACCTTTTAGGTAGGCAGACAAATTTGTACATTTGCAATTAGATTTTTTGTTTATAAAGCCACATCAATTGTTTTTTTATTGCCAACATGATTTATTTAGAACACAACCTTGAATTGTGATTTTCCGTTAGTAGTTGGGTTGCAGGTGGTATAAGCGAAAGGATATTCTTATTATAGAGCTGATTGTGAAAAAATCTGTGTAATGTAGAACGAACCATTAATATCTATTTTCCTGTATATGAAATTGACTGTATTTTTAATGTCTGTATGTACACTTTTAATTCTTTAATGGGTAGTCAAAAGTGTGATTATAAAATGTATAATAAATGAAATATGAATACAACAATAAATACTTCAATTTTAAAAATATGTTTACAAAAACAACATAAATCACTCAACGTACATTATTGAATTAATGAATTCCTAAATAAACAGTTGAATTTCAAAATGGATTTGAAAATGTGATATAAATTGAACTATGAATACAGTGTTAGTCATTTAAAAATCGATTCCATTTACACTTCCATTTACCTGCTGCTTTTCCTTTCCAGTTTGCCTCTCTATTTAGCATTTCCGTGACACTTTGGGACCTTGCCCTGGTAAAACAAGGTTAAACAATGCAAATGAGCTATGGCGAGTTAGCTCTCTGATTGGCTGGTTCCTTGTATGTCATGTCAGATGAGGAATGTAAAAGAAAAGATTCAAGATCTGAAGCTATAATTTTAATATATTTACATTTTGGAATTTAAAAATTCAGAAAACCTGCCATCGGGGTGTAATGATTCACTTGTTTTTTATTACAAATCCCGACAACTCATATGCATTGAACATAAAATTTATTTTTATTTATCTTGAATCAATTGTTTTGGTTGATAATTGATCTTAAAACTAAACATCAAACGAATGATTCAAGAAAGTATTATAAAATATTTAAAAGTATCTAAACATAAAATTACCGTGTCCCAAAGTGCACACCTATGCACTATTCCAGTGGTTTCCTGGGGACCCACTGCATTGCAAATTATGTATGTCTCCCTCAACTGGTACACTTACTTCAGTTCATGATCTTCCTTAATGAGCTGATGATTTGAGTTAGGTGATGTGTTCTATAAGAGAGACATGCAAAGTGGGTAATATTCTTTGCGTGCCTTAAAATATTATATTATAAATAAATATTCAAAACATTAGTTAGATATGTAATCTACAGGAAAAAATTCCCTGTCAGGGTTTAATTATGTTTTTTATGAATATTACTATAATAATTATTATTGCAATATTGTGTATTTACTTTGTATATTTCAAAGGTTAAACCGTATAGTTTGATTGAACACATTTGTATTGGTTTTGTAAACCATTAAATCTGTTTGACATCTTTAACTGTGGTGGTATCACAGCTCGACCTGATTTTGCCAAGTGGTTGATGTCCTCAGGACAACATATTTTGTTGACCTAAGGACAACATTTTTATAAATAAAACCCAAACCCACACCAAACCCCAACACTAAGCATAACTTACCCCTAAAATCAGAGGGAAATGATAAGTGAAAACCAATGGTCTAGAAGCACCTAATCCTGGTTGTAAGATTAAATTTAAAATAAACTGTAAACTTATTTCTGAAATCTGATTGGTTGATTCAAATGTTGTCCCAGGGTCAACATGATGTTGCCCTAAGGACATCAACCACTAGGCAAAATCAGGATAGCCGGTATCACATGCTGTCAAAAGTGGCAGGTAGATGTTATAGTTAACATCTATAGGTGCATACTAATTGGATGATATTATCATTGGCATTATTATTGTTCGCATTAATTTAAATATGATAATGTCATTACTTTTTAACATTGTTTACAATTGTAACACTTCAGAACAAAAGCCCATGTACAATTTTGATTTTCCATTTCTGTGCATCAGTAGTGATCTTTTGTTGAAATTAACAGTTTGTTATTTGTTCATTTGTCACTATTCACTTTTCAAGATTCAAGATTTCATTGTCATTTACCCAGGTATACAAGTACACAACTTATACCCGGATAAGTTCTACTAACTTCACTGCCTCAGACTTATGGTAAGTAACCAAGTTAAGTTATTTTTAACTAAACTTACCTTTTTTTCTGAAGAACTATTTTGTGTATCAAAATATGTATATTTAATATGTAATTTACTGAAACTGAAAGTTTTAATACTGCCAACTTTTATTACTTCACTTGTGCATACATTTTGTACATCACAATTTTTTACTTTACCCTATCTTAGTTTTTAATGTGAATTTAAATTTTAGTTAATGAAATTATAGAATTGAATGTACAATCAGGGTATCTTCCGTCCATTCAATAGTCGTTTTCAAATAAAACGGAAAACGAAGAATGAAACAAAACTTTATTTTTTTCATTTCATTCACAAAATAAAAAACGAAATCTATTTTAAAAAATGTATAATTATTACCTTTTTCTATATTTTTTTAAACTGGGAAAATAAAATAATGAATGTCTTAAAAGACTGTATTTTTAATCATGGGCTACATTGAACAGCATGCCTTGACTTGAAACCGAAAGTAACTGAATAGGTTTTCTTTGCAGAAGATCTGCATTAATTACAAATGAGATCATAAAATCTTTCAAATCCAGAGGTGGACAGAAATAAAGTAAATTTACCTGAGTACTGTGCTTAAGTACACTTTTTGAGTATCTGTACTTTACTTGAGTATTATTTTTTCTGAGTACTTGTACTTTAACTTCACTACATTTGAAAGACAAATATCATACTTTTTACTCCACTACATTTATAAAAAGGTCCAAAAGTAGAAAATGGTTTCTATGCAGCGGGGTTTCCTGTGTGCGCAATTTATCTGGCTTGCGATCTGCCAGGACCTTTTACTGTTGCCAAGTATTTCAGTCTTTCTAAGCTCGCGGTTTTTCCGGCAAC
The DNA here is from genome assembly GCF_024868665.1 of Triplophysa rosa. Taxonomy (NCBI): domain Eukaryota; kingdom Metazoa; phylum Chordata; class Actinopteri; order Cypriniformes; family Nemacheilidae; genus Triplophysa; species Triplophysa rosa. The sequence goes on from NW_026634258.1 coordinate 17,976, forward strand.
CTTTGAATGGCCATTTGGCAGATTTTTTAACGGAAATCTGGCAACTCTGGGATCTTCCCCGCTAAACTAATGTAAACGTAGCTGCTACACCATTGATAGCGCTCTAAAAAGGCAAATAGAACATTAAAAGACGAAAAAGGCACATGTTAAAGTGTGGTGTAATCATCTGTTACGATCAGTCAAAGATCGTTGAAACATTGTCATGAAAATGATCGGTATAACGGCTAAACGGTAAATAAGCATCACATACACCTTGAGCTACGCGTGCGTGTTAACTTCTGATCTGCTGCTATATCATTTAAAGCGATTTGGAAAATGAATGATGTTTTTACTGAAGTAACTATAGTTGAAGTATTCCTGTTGAAATAAAAACAATAGAACCCTGCCCAAAATACAACATAAAATGTAATGGAATTAATGGTTATAATGGGAATTGTACTATGGATACTTGTTGTCTACTTGTATGTGATGGATTCTATTGGTGGGATGGTAAATCCTATTGGAATAAAACCCCAAACACACTACAAAGAGGAATTTAATTAAAAAATCTCATTCTGATTAAAAAATTAATTTACCACAAATTTACCATTTTCTAAATATAGGAACCATACTCCAATTAATAATTTTTAGTAAAACCACACCAACTAAAAATACCATAGTTTCATTATACTAGCTATAGTTTATGTTTGTAGTTAAATTATGGTAATACAGATGGTAATAAATCCAACAAACACATGGCTTCTACACTTTACTATTTACAAGAACCTTACTACTTACTGGTAAATTGCTGGTAAAACTGGTAAAGGGAATATACAAAATATAAGAACATTGCTCATAAATACACATAGGCCTAGGGGGCTAATGAGGATAATTAGGCTAAATGCTCATACAGGATTATATCTCAACTAAACATATATGTGCTAAACATATAAAGCTCTTAAAGGAGTTGCTCACTGCAAAATTTGCCCCCCATTGACTTTCCATAGTAGGAATAAAAATGACTATGGAAAGTCAATGGGGGCAAATTTTGAAGTGAACTACTCCTTTAATACAACTGATACTGTGAGCGTGTATTCGTTGCTTCAGAGGCATAAGGTATACGACAATAAAACAATGCACAACTGACATAAAGGAAATGTACTTTTAATACTTGAGTACTTTTAAAAGCACGTACTTCTGTACTTTTACTCAAGTAAGAATCTGTCTTTACAACTTTTACTTTTAGTGGAGTAATATTTGACCAGTAGTATCTGTACTTTCACTCAAGTAAGGAAGTTGTCTACTTCGTCCACCTCTGTTCAAATCAGTATTTAACATTTAATAACTTATGAGGCAAGCAGCTGTGTAATAAGCGAGATAATGTACAGACAGCAAAATAAACCCCTTCAGTGTGATACAAGGTTAAACTACAATAACAACCGGCTATCTGTACATTTTTCCTTACTTAAATTGTAATGTTAAACCCTGATACTTAAAAAATCTGTGGCAACTCATTGCCTCAAATTGTTTTTAGGTTGAACAGTTCTTGGTTTAAGTAAGCAGAACTTTCAGAGTTTGATTGCCGTTAAGTTAAAGTTCTTATTGTCAACTCATTTTTTTTTGTCTTTTACACATAGAGCAAACACTTTAAGTGATGAATGCCACGAGCAAGAAACTTTGGCTGATTTAAACAAATTAAATTGGGGACATCTTATTTTGTGAGATTAAAACAGAGTTAAAAGAATAAGACAAAACCTTGAAATGTATCCACAAGGTTCCGATGGGCGCTACTGTAAAAATGAACGTGGGTACAACAGTTGAATAACTTATAACAGAAAATGAGCGACGCCTGGTTGATCCATCACAGCGAGGCACCAAATCGCTTGCAAAAACCTTTACTCATTCCCTTCCCCTGTGGTGGAATGAACTGCCAGCCTCCACCCGAACTGCAGCATCTTTCACAACTTTCAAAAACAACAAAAAAATACATGTTCCGCATTTATTTGACTAACCAATAACTTGTCGCCTTACAATGTTCTATCTCACATTTTGGTCAAAATTTAGTTATTCAAATATTCTTATTCGGTGACAACTTATTTACATTATGCCATGTTTGTTATTTTAAATGTGTGCATTTTGGAACTTTTTTAAAGAAAACAAAAAGGTTCTATCTACAAAATTGAATTATAATTTGGTGCTATAAGGTTCTATCTGCAAGAGCCAATCAGCAATTTGAATGCTCACAGGAGGACCAACAGGATCAGCTTTCTTTGTTATGTGACCTGACTCCTCAGTTACAGAGGGATATCGGAGGAAACAGTGCAACACAAAACAATGTTTAAAAGAAACCTCAAGGTTGACTGTTTTATTCATACTCTTGTCAACGAGAGCAGGGGCCCGTTTCAATAAGGAGGTTCAACCAACACCGAGTTAAAATGTGAACTCTGAGTTGTTTAAAACCGAGATGCAAAACTTTGAGTTTTTGGTTTCAGAACAGTTGATTTGAGTTAGTTCTACCAACTCTGGGTAGACTTACCTTGAGTTAAGTGCTTGCACCACAACTACGACAAGCCATGATAAATGGATCTCCGATATTACGATTCACCATGGCAACGGCACCAAAAATAATCAACAAGGCGGCAGAAAGCACTTGAGAGCGAGGCACACTTTCCGCTCTGCATACAGTGGATTTACTAATGTGCTTTAATGTGTAAATGACTTAAGTTTAAATTGAGAAAAATATAAATGTACCAATAAACAAACAAATTAATCAGTATACGAATGAATAAAGGAAGGAAACAACAGAAATAAATCTGAAATAATAAAAATCTCTCACTCATCATGCGTACTCTAGTGAGCCTTGTGAAATGCCATGGTGTATGAGACACTTGTTTGTCAGACTCTAGTGTCCAAGTTACAGTGACCATCGGTTCGAACCCTGCTCGTAGCAGTTTTGGGTAAGAATGGCTGCACATCTAAATTAATTGTTTATTACCTTTATCACTGCATTTGTCTGCATTTATTACTTTCTTTATTCATGCACTTTATTTGCACACTTTATTAAGTAATTTCTTATCCTCCATAGAAAACTAACATTTGTGAGGGCATGTAAGGGAAAGAATCTGCTCTGATGTAATACACAGCCATGATGGCTGATGTTATTGATGTAAGGATGGATGAGATATATTTTGAAATATCTACTTCACTGTAAAGAAAAATGGTACAGTTTTAATAAAAATCCACAGGGAAATGACAAAATTCCACTCGGGTCCTAAATTCCTTTCCTGAAATCAAAGATCATCCATATTAGTTAATGCAGCCTCTTCACATGCAGGATCCTCTATAAAAGCACATATGGCATTTTAGTCACTAAGACGTGTGCCATGAATGACTGTATTAATGAATTCATTAATTAGGTACACCACTTGCGCATTAAAAAGGGGGAGGAGTTTGAAAGAAACTCTGGGTTTACCAAAGAAAACCTACTGCCGACCAGGTTAGGTTCACAGAGTAAGTTACTACGGTTACTGACTCTGAGTATAAGTTACATCTCTTTTAGAAACGGGCTTGAGTTATCCCGCTTTATCGGGTTTGAAATACCTCACATTCTGAAACGGAAAACCCAGAGTTCCAGAATGTGGGTTGTCTTGAGAACCTATCATCTTCTGATTATTTAGAAAAGGCCAATGAAAATTGGCGAATGAAATTTGCATGCTGGGCTCCTCCCCGGATGTCCGGGTATAAGAGGGAAGCCGGCATGCTCATTCATTCACCTTTTGTTCTTCAGAGCCTACGCATCTGATGAGCTTCTCTACGATCTTGGTGATCATTCTTTCTGCTGGAATCTACGACGTGGACAGCGGACGGTCCCTTCCTGCAGTGACTCTCCCCTGGGCGTCTCGGCAGTTCCGGAGGTGTTCGAGCAAATTTCCTTTTCTAAAAGAGCAAATTTCTCCAGCGTGGCTTGTCCCGCTGTTCTCATGGGTGCAACACACTCATCGAGGAGGGGGACGGACACATGCCTGCTTCCAGTACGCTGGGGCAGACGTTGTGGATACGTCCTGCCCGCACTGCGGGCGGTGAGATTCAGACGTTGCGTCACGGGTGGCTGTGTTCCCACGGGACTCAGCCACCACCTCGTTTGCTCCCCGTTCCGTGGCGGCAGGACTACGGCCTGCCGTCCGCTACGCAAGCAGCGAGGGTGATATGAGGATTACTGTGAGCGATAATCCGCCAGCCACGGCTCACGGACCGTTCACACCTCGTCTCGCTCTCTGACGTTCCCCAGGAGACGGTCCGCCTCTTATTCCTCAATCACGTATTCGGACACGATGCGTGATGATGAGATGTCTCTTGCAGCATCGGGGGGTGCCGTACTGCCATCCGACTCCGACGAGCCAGGAGAAGCGGACGTCGAAATGTCAGCCATGCTTTCCGGGCCGCCGTGAGTGTTGGGTTGCAGTGCCCGCACTGCCTCTCCCGGCCTCGCGGCTGGCTACATGGCGCCTCGGGTTTGAGCGCGGCTCCAAGCCGCGCCCGCCCCAGTGCCGTGTTTACCGGAAGTGCATGAGGAACTTAGTAAGACCTGGAACGCCCCTTTCCGGCACTTTCAGTCAAACAAAGTTCTGTCACCCTCTCTTCCCTCGAGGTTGAGACAGCTGGAGGATACGTCGTTGTCCCCCAGGTGGAGTATGCCGCCACGGTGCTCATGCCCGTAGGCGGTGGCCACCTGGGGGGGGCTCGACCTAGACTCCCGTCCAAAGCATGTGGGGTCTCGGCATCTCTGGTGTCGAGAGCTTACATTGCGGCGGACCAAGCTGCCTCCTCTCTCCACGCTATGGCTCCTGCCAGGCCAGGCGTTGAGAGAGCTCCACGAGGGTAAGACGACCCAGCCTTATGCAGGAACTCCGCGCCGCCACGGACCTCGCTCTACGGGGACCAAGGTGACCACGCGGGCCCTGGGTCGGACGATGTCCACACTTGTGGTCCATGAGAAACTCCTCTGGCCGATCCTTGCGCAGATGAGTAACGCCGAGAAGGTCCGCTTTCTCGATGCACCCGTCTCGCAAGGGGGGGCTGGTTGGTGTTACTGTCGAGCCGCTGCGGCCCCCGCCCGTCGGGGGCCGCGAGACCCGCATGCGGCCTCCCCCGGAGGGTTCTCGACAGTAAAGAAGCAGACTCGGCCGTCGAGTCCCGTGCACTGACTGCTTCCCAGCAGCCCTGGTCCTCTTTGACGCCCTCCAGCTCTGGCGCCCCCCACTCAGGCAGCCCCCCCTGGAGGAGACAGCGAAGAGGAGACCATCGCCCCATCAGCAGCCCTCATGGGAAGACCTCAGGGAGATCGAGGCTACCATTGGGCCCGACCCCAGCCACATCGCTGGGAAGTCGGATAGGGACGGATCCTGCCCCGTCTCTCCATCTGATGGCCCCCTCCGGGGGGCTAGCGCCCACTTACTCTCTAAGGAGAGTTTCCTCTCTCTCTGGGTTATCACAGCCGCTCCCACCCTCTGCACGACGGTGAACGGCAAACTCGACGTTGCGTCATGGCGAAGCGCAATGTCGAGTATAAACACCAGCCCTCAGCACTCTCAGTCAGACAGTGCGTTGAGCTGCGCAGTCGCCAGGCAGGAAAAACAGCAGAGCCAATCTCCTCCCCAGGGGACCTCCCCCGGCAAGGAATCCGTACTGCTAGCCATCGAACCACCCCCCGGGGGGACGATGAAAAAGATTGTACCTTTAGTCCCCGTCTCATTTCTGGGAGCCTGTCCGGCTTCCCAGACTGTCAGGCTGGCTAGGGAAGACGATCCATCTCGGCTACGCGATCCAGTCGCCTCACGCCCGCCAAGTTCAGCATCCGATATACCTCAGTCAGAGGCTAGGTCGTTCCCGTACTTCAGACCGAGGCCGCCACCCTTCTGGTGAAGGGAGTGATCAAGCCCGTCTCACCAGCCGAGATGTTCAGCGGGTTTTACAGCCTGTACTTCATTGTCCCCAAGAAAGGCGGGGGGTTGCGCCCTATCTTGGGTCTGTGTGTTCTGAACAGGCACCTACACAGTAGCTGCCTTTCAGGTTGATCACGCAGAAGCGTACTTCATGTCTCGATCCTACCTCGATATCGGCCGTTCCTACGGTTCGCAATAGAGGGACGGGCATATCAGTACAGGGTCCTCCCCTTCGGTCTGTCCCTGTCTCCACGAGTCTTTACGAAGGTCGCCTTCCCCTTAGGGAAGGAGGTGTGCGGGTACTAAACTATCTCGACGACTGGCTCAGTTTGGCACACTCTCGAGATCTGTTGTGTACACACAGGGACCTGGTGTTCCGGCACCTAGATCGGTGGGGCTACAGGTCAACTGAGAAGAGCAAGCTCTCCCCGGTGCAGAGCGTCCTCTTTCTCGGTAGGGAACTCGACTCTGTCCTCATGAGCAGCCCTGCTCACCCCCCGCGGGGGGCGCGAGACCCGCGACGAGGAAGCCCGCACCCACGCGGCTTCCCAGAGGCAGTGCGACTGACTACAGAGCGCACCCGATCAGTGTTGAACTGCCTGAAGCTTTCAGACAGTCAGCGGTCCCCCTGAAACAATTTCAGAGGCTCCTGGGATACATGGCATCCTCGGCGGGGGTGGTCCCCCTCGGGTCGATGTACATACGACCGCTCCAACACTGGCTACAGAGTCAAGTTCCTTGGAGAGCGTGGCACACCGGCAGCAGGCGTATGGTCACACGCTTTCTGCCGACACACCCTAACCCCCTGGTCTCCATGACCTTCTTGGGGTTGGGGTGCCGTGTGCAAACGGGCAAGCAGTGTCGGGGAGGTGGACGGGCCCCCGCCTGCGTTGGCATTTCAACTGCCTAGAGTTGTTGGTTGTGCTACTTGCATTGAGGAGGCTACTACCTCTCGTGCAGGGCAGGCACATGCTGGTCCGGTCGGACAGCACAGCTGCTGTGGCGTATATCATTGGATTCACTCACGGCAGCTAAACATGACTCGCCCGGCGCCTCCTCCTCTGGAGTCAGCAGGTGATCAGTTCCATGCAAGCCACACACATCCCAGGCGACCTGAACCAGACAGCCGATGCGCTCTCTCGTCAGTCGACGCCTCGCGGGGAGTGGCGACTCCATCCCCGCACAGCCAGCTCATTTGGGAGAGGTTCGGCCAGGCACAGGTGGCCCTGTTGCCTCCCCGGACTCCACCCATTGTCCGCTTGGTACTCCCTGTCCGAGGCAAACCTTGGCACGGATGCCCTTGCGCACAGCTGGCTGCGGGACAAGCGGAAGTACGCTTCCCCCCAGTGAGCCTCATTGCACAGGTCCTGTGCAAGGCCAGGGAAGAGGAGCATCAAGTGGTACAAGTTACGCCCCTTGACCTAACCAGGACTTGGTTCTAGGAGCTAAGGCTCTGACAACGACTCCCCCCTGGCCGCTCCCCCTGGCGAACTGCTTCCCCAGGGGAAGGGGCACGTTACGGAATCCCAGGCAGAACCTGGTCTCCATGTCTGGACGGGACGAGGAGATCCTGAGTGACCCATCCCCGGTCTGGTTGGGACGTCACTCAGGCTAGGGCTTCGGCCACTGGGCAGCTATTCACCCATAGGTGGCGCCTCTTCTCGTCCTGGTGCTCTTCTCGGCGAGAAGACCCGCGTTTTTCCCCCAGGGGGGAATAATGCTTACCCAGTGGCCCGTACGGTGCCGGGCGGCTTCTCGCCATTTAGAGAACTAGGCCTCCGCCCGTGACGGCTGGTGACAGGGGCTTCCCAACTTTGTGTAAAGCTCTGGGTCCCCCTTCCACTCCACTGGAGGGTCATAATTTCGCGTTAGCGTGTTCGTCTGACTTGCCCAGGCCAGTCAACGTCGCTCCGCAGAGATTGTGACGCAGCTCAGTGCTGTGGCGTTTTCCATAGGAACCCCATTCTGTCGGTTCGACACAACGTCGAGAGACCGACAGAAAGGGAACGTCTTGGTTATGGATGTAACCTCGGTTCCCTGATGGAGGGAACGAGACATTGTGTCCCTCATGCCACAACACTGGCCGCCCACCCCAGCGGTCGGGTGAGGATGCTTTAGGCTCCTCAGACCAAAGGTGAATGAATGAGCACGCCGGCTTCCCTCTTATACCCGGACATCCGGGGAGGAGCCCGGCATGCAAATTTCAATCGCCAATTTTCATTGGCCTTTTCTAAATACTCAGAAGATGATAGGTTCTCAAGACAAACCCCATTCTGTCGGTTTGACACAACGTCTCGTTCCCTCCATCAGGGAACCGAGGTTACATCCGTAACCAAGACGTTTCCCTCATTTCAGGGTTAATATACTAAGAGTTTTCACTTAACCTCCTTTCTGAAACGGGCCCCAGCACAAATTACAGTATTTTTTGTTTTGTTTTAGGTTTTGTTGAGGAGATATTTTTTATATTTATTCGCAACACTAGCCAGCAGCCCTAGCTTCCTAATACCTGTTATTAGATAGACTTTCATAATGCAGTTAAAAGAGTCGTATGACACGGCTAAAATGAATAGTGTCGTTTGTTTTAGATGTAATGCAATGTGCATACACGATTTAAAGTTCAAAAACGCTGTATTTTACACAAACCGTGCATGTTTGTATTTCCTCTTTGCCCAGCCTCTCTGAAAGGCGCAGATTTTTGCAAAAGCTCATCGCTCTGAAAAGCAGGTGTGCTATGATTGGCCAGTTAACCAGTGCGTAGTGATTGGTCGAATACTGCAAGCGTGTGATGGAAATGTAACACCTCTTACCATATTTGGAACATCAGGTTCCAAAGCAATTGTACTGACAGGTACGCCCACCTTACTTGCGTATACATTTGGGCGGTCTTAGTCAAGTCATACCACAAACTGACGTAGATTTGTGGGGGTGTGGTTACACGAGGCATTTCAGGCAGGTCTGGGTGAGCATTCGCTTTTAGATAGAATGCATCTTTGGTTCCGATACTTTATTTTTTGCAATTTCACGTGTCTAATACATGCACGGGCAACCTATAAACACACCAAAGACACAGAAAAACATGTATTCGCACTATATGACCACTTTAATGTGTAATAACTCCACCGTTGTCTGCCACGCCCCCCGCATCAGCACCTTCTCCTGGCCATTCCCATTCCCTTTCACCTGACTTGGACTACACTCCCAATAATCCTTTGAACCCGATTATCCCGTGGTTGCACCCACACCTGAACCTCATTACCTGCACACTATATATATTTTACATTTGTCTTCGCCGTGGCCCGTCATCCCTCTGGCTTCACCAGGCTCCCTTGTCCCTCCGGCTCTGCCTTGGTCAGTAGTCAACCATCGGCCGCCTAGGGGCTCCTATCCTCTGTCTACGCCTCATTTTTCCACCCCTCCAGCTCTGTCAGGCTCCTCCTTCCCTTCACCCTCATCTTCATCCTCAATCGCTCTGGCTCCTCCGCGGTCATCCGAGTCTACGCATTCGCCTCAGTCGGGGCCCTTCGGGCCTTCGGTGTTGCCTGGGGGATCCGCCTGCGTGGCTCCACCCTGGACTCCTCCCTCATCGTCTCCTTCACTCGTCCCCAGGGTTCCATCTGTCTGCTCTCCACCATGGCTCCTCCCTCCCTCCCTCCCTCGACTCTGCCCTGGGACCTCCTCCTGGCTGGTCTCTGGATCCTCCTGCTCATCCTGCACTGGACTCTTCCCTGCCTTCTCCTTCCATCTACACCTCCCCAGCCCCATGGACTAGCCCCTGCCACCTTCCCTTTGTCTTTGTTGTTTCAGCCATACTCATCTCTAAAATGTAATTTGATTTATCCCGCACGGTCTTTCTTGCTTAACTTGAACAAGAAAACCTAAAATATGAAATAAGTGTCATAACAACCTTGTAAATGTACCTTTTTTTACACACTATTATACTCAACCAAACACAACATTAGACAAGACAATGAACAAAGGAACAAGCTGAGTATTTATAGTGTCCAGTGATGAGGCTGATGATGGGCAGGTGAGATGATTACAAACGAGGGACTGGTGAGGGAACGTGGAAGATCATGGGAAATGATGTCCATGGGGAAACACAGGAGAAACAGGCACGGTAACAGACTAGACTGTGACAGTACTTCCCCCCTCCTGGAAGGTGCGTCCTCGCGCCTTAGAGGAACAACCAGGGAGGGGGGGTGGGCGTCCTGGAGGCGAGTGCAGGGACAGGAAGCCACCAGGACGGTGCTCCCAGCCTGGGGAATCAGGGAAGCCATGTGGGATCTGGCAGTTCAGGGGCCATGGGGGTTCTGGGACGGCCCCAGTGGCCAAAGCAGTGGGACCAAGGATGTCAGGGATGAGGGAGCTGGGGGAGTTCGGGATGGCAGTGGCGGTGGAAAAAGCATGGAGGCAGGGGCAGTCTGTGAGGCCACTGTGAGGATGCTGGAGATTGCCAGGACGACTGCAGCATGGAAGTGCTTGCCCTGACCTGTTCCTCTCTTGATTTGATCCCTTATTTAATACCCCTGTGTTTTCTGTCTTGTGCTGGATCATTTTGATTTGTTTGTCCCATGTCACCCGCCTGGTTTGCATTGCTGTGTTTCATCTAGTTTAGTTATTTGTAGTTCATGTGTAGTGTTGTGTAGTTTAGTTTAGTCAGTCTATGTTCCTGTTTATCCATCATGTTTCTTACCCTTGTTAATTGTTATTTTACCCCCTTGTGGGTTTTTGTTTTGTTTTATATTAAAGTAGTTTCTATTAACCTCTCACCTGCTGTCTGCGTCTGGGTCCTCTGTCCTTGCCCCCGTGACAAAGAGCGTAGTGCGCTTGGTAGGAGAGGGCCAGTTCAAAGGTAGAAAGGTTGTTTGACTTCGCTACGCAGACCGATGGGCATATAAAGACACAATATAATAACGTCAGTACAGTCTTAAAGGCGGACGTGCCGTGTACAACAGCGCATGTGAGAAAAAGTGCACTAGTCCACTAGGGGTCAATACACACACAGAAAGTGTGCAGTGTGACGTTGTCGAAGAATGATACAAAACCAACACGCTGAGAACAGTAAGCTTATAAGCATATCCTTCTCCATACTGTTTGGTTGTTGTTCTTGTTGTCTTGCTGTTTGCCTGGATTGTTTGTAATGGCGGAAACACTTCCTCAATCATTAATTTGAAGTGGGTCTGTAAATGACGTGACTCAACACTACCCTCTGATGGTCTGGTAGAGCACACATACTCATTTGATTTGCGCATGTGTTGAACTCGGATGTCCATGTTTAATCCGTGATGAGTATGTGCAGGAAGCTGTGCGGACGCGTTTGTGCGCGAGACGGATGCGGAAAGTTAAGAGTCGTACTGTACGCACAGACATTTGGTCACTTTTAAATGCATGAAAGGTTGTAAACCACAAAAAACACACGGAGAGAAGGCACACTTTGTATATAGTAATCCCAGATGTAATCTTTTCCATGTTTTTCATTTGGGAATTCATTATTATAATTTGTTTAATTAGTGACTATTTGTGTTTATTAAGCTTAGTTTTCCCCTGTCACTTTGACTGAGGGTGAAAAGTTGTGTGCTTTGAGGAGGAAGAAAAATAAGGGTTGCAGTAAAGTAAAATGACGCATAGTTGGGTCCCCCATACATGGATTTGCCTAGGGCCACCAAATCACCCCCTGGGTGTAACCCTGGTATCCTGGCCAAATTCCCTCCACTGGCCCTTGTCAGTCATGGCAGCCAAATAATTCCCACCCTCTGAATTGGCTCTATCTCTCTACTCTCCACCTATAGTTGATGTGTGGCGAGCGCACTGGCGCCGTTGTACTGTGGCTGCCGTCGCATCATCCAGGTGAATGCTGCACACTCGTAATGGTTGAGGAGGGACCCCCCTCACATGACTGTAAAGCGCTTTGGGTGTACAGCAATACATAATAAACCAATCAGATAAGAGAAAACGATAAGTAATCAGAACCTCATTTGATTGGTCACAAGAAGGTAGACAAAACACACATTACAATCTACACCGAGCCTCCCACAGCCTATAACTGCACCACTCTGAATTAAAAAAAAAAGTACAAACATTTCTTAGAAAACATAAGGTACAGACATTGCTGTCATAATAAAAATGCATGTATTTGGGCTCAGTTGAATAGACTGCGTTTTGTCTCAGCCAGCTTCAAGATGCACCTAGGATTACGGTCGACGTCAAATTATCCAAACACTACATCATACATCGACAACCAAAAATGGGAAAGGCTTCAAGCTATACATTTCAAGCTACATCCACAAATCTGAACAAATAAGTACACTTTTGTACTTACTCGAGCATGTTCATAAAGGCACATAGCAATGCTCAGTCGTAGTGCTCTCGGTTCGATGAAATGTGAACCTTTTAAGTAAATATATCGTTATCACTTGGTGACAAATAACCACAGCACTATGAGAGGGGAAGTGGCTTATCTGGCTGAGATTTTAGCTTTTTAGTTTTGATTCACTGTCTACCCAAAGATTCACACCCCTTTATATCATGCTTTATGTTATGCCCTACAATCTTCCAGTGACACTTGAAGAACCAGATGATGTGTAGGTCTATCCTCCAGAGTGATACTAGAACCAGATGATATCATGGACACCACTCCAGTGAGTTTTTGAGAACCAAATGATGTAATGTGTGCTTCTACTATAGCAAAATATATAACTTTCCCAAAAGAAAGCCAATACTGTGGCAAATTTTCATGCCCAATTCTTGTAGCTTTGCAAATAAATGTTAAACATAGATTAAGTATAGGTTTGGTGGTGGTGAACATTCACACACATTTGAATATTCATGTTTTACATATATGACATAGTAATGAGTAACATATATGATTTCTTTATCCAGCATAATGCAGCTGTAGTTGTCGGTAACACAGGTAAGAAAATCCAACCATTTTATATCATATAGAAACATATCAGATGATCAGACTATTTCCTATTTGTGACCCTGGACCACAAAACCAGTCATAAGTGGCACAGGTGTATTTGCGGCAATAGCCAAAAATACATTGAATGGGTCAAAATGATAGATTTTTCCTTTAGGCCAAAAATCATTAGGATATTAAGTAAATATCATGTTTCATGAAGATATTTTATAAATTTCCTACAGTAAACATATCAAAACTTTATCTTTGTGAGTTGATTCAGCAAAGTCACAAACAAAAATTGCCAGAAACAAGCCTACAATCTTCACTCGCTGCTGCCCGCTCTGTGGGAATTACCCACTCAAGTTTGGTGTCTATGTAAAGCTAAGAACTTCTGCTTTCAGGTTCATCTACTCTCCACAATGTCACAGCAGTAAGACAATAGAGGCATTAAAACAAACATGTTTCATCTTAGTAACGGCCTGATACAGTGCCTTTGATGTACAACTTTAAAGTCCATTTTCTCAATTTTTAATTTTTTTAGCAGCATCAGATTCCAGATTTTCCAATAGTTGTATCTTGACCAAATATTGTCCTACTCCAACAAACCAAACTAAAACTAACTAAGCAAACCAAACTTTGAACAGAGCCCGAACCCGAGAATGTTTGACCCGACCATTACAGTTACATTTTAAGCCTGAACCCGAAGTGCATTTAACAGCAAGCTTTGTTAAAATATGTTGCATTTTATGATTGCTTGCAATGATAATTAAGCAAATAGCTACATGTAAGCAAAGTAAACACAGGTTCATCAAGGCACGGAGGCCCCCTCAGCAGTGAACACACAAGAAAAAAAATAGAAAAATAAGAAATAGCACAGACTTACCAATAACGAAACTTTGCTCTGGGTGAACAGGTGTTAAGACAAAAATCCTTTTTGAACCCTCTGGAACTCAAACTTCAAAAACTTTGCGCGTAAAAACTATTTTCACAGATATATCCATCTCAGTACGATTATGAAGGAAGAGAACGTCTCGGTTACAACTGTAACCTCCATTCCCTTATGGAGGGAACGAGAAGTTGTGTTGAGAGACAGACTGGGGTTTGATCTTGAGAACCTATCATCTCCGAGAGGAATTTTAAAATGCCAATGGGCTTGGCAAATGGCACACGCACGCCAGTTCCCGCCCGTGCATATGGGTATAAAAGGAAGATGGCGGCGGTCATTCATTCACCCTTTGGGCTGAAGAACCTGAGAGGTATCTTCCGGTCGCTGCAGCGGGTTGGCGAAGAGTTGTGGCATGAAGACACCGAGACGTTCCCCTTCAGTCGGTCTCGACGTTGTGTTGAGAGACAGACTGGGGACCTATCTTTACATGCCTCTACATCAGTAACCAAACAGATCTTATACCCTATTTACTGTCATAAGAGGAAAAATAAATACTATCGGAGTAAATGGGGGATGAGATTTGTTTGGTTACTGACATTCTTCCAAATATCTTAAATAACGAAAGCAATGACTTTATTCAACAAGTTTCTCTATTCCGTGTCAGTCTCCAACAGGTGTCCATAAGAGTACACGACGCATCTTAATTCGTGTTTTGAAGATTAACAGAAGTCTCATAGTTGTGGAACATGATTTGTGGAAACAGTTTTGGAAGTGATTCATGACAGAATTTTCGTTCTTTGGCAAAGTATCAATTTAAAGCATATTAAAACCGTAGAAATATATAAACATTAAAAACTTAAACTTGATTTTAACCACGGGGGATTTTAATAAACTGTCTCTAAATGTTTTTCCAACATAAAGTGTGATATAATTTGTAGTAAAATGTTTTTTTCTCAAAATTTCAAAGGCTCAGAAAAAGCTGAAAGCAGTGGTCACATTCGATCACAGCCATGGATGAGCTCTGCCAAAGATGTGAATTTTAGGGTAAGAAATATGTAAAATATATGTATAAATGTTGAAGTTACAGTAAATAAGACTCAATACTGCAAATGTAAAAAATATTGTGTGTGTGCCAGTTAACTAAACATGCACATTAACATTCTGTGATACTATTTCAATGTATTCTGGTGATTTTCAGCTATCTGCAGAACAACTGATGGGCAGACTTCATCTGGAGGGCAAATATCAAAAACTGAAACCAGAAGATTTTCTTCAGATAACTGAAAATTCACAGTCTGGGGAGTTTTGTGCCGAGGAAAAATTTGCTCAAACATTTCTTCAAAAATTACTGATGTTGGACTGCACAGTGAGATGCATCAAAATTGGAGAGAACAATGAACAGAATGACCCACAACAAAGATGTAATGAGCCATCTACAAGAGAAGCTTTTAATGATTTTTATGGAGAAGAAGCTGAATCTGATGATGAGACTAACACATCAGATGCTATTGACTTAATGGATGCTCAGATGGCTGTGTTTCATTGTGCTGATGGTTTCTTAAAACAGCTCATGGTGACTAAACTCTCACAGTGTCAGTTTGCTCTTCCTCTGCTTGTACCGAATCCATTCATACAACAGATTGAGTTTCCTCTCTGGACATTTAGACAAATCAAAAAGAGCTGGAAGACGACTAATGATACAGGTCAAACCCAACCAGTCTACAGGGCAGAAACTCCAATGGTGGCTTTCTTCAGGTTTGGTTCTGTGTCTTCATCCAAGTCTCAGCTGATAAACAGTTTGATCAATGAGAAACATAACACGTTCTTCCACAGAAACTGTCCAGGCAGCAGCAGAACCAGAATACTGATGGACGGGGTGGTGGAGATCGCCTGGTACTGCCCATCTGGAGAGAAAACAGATAAATTTCCTCAATGTGTTGCGTTCTGTAATCTTCATGGTGATGCAGGAGTCAATGAGAAACAGCTGGATATCATAACTCGAATGTCTTCTGTAAATGTTGTTATTTTAACTCAAATGAAAAATAATAATAACGCCATGACAAAGATCCAAAGATTATATCAGGCCTCAAAGCCACTCATTTCTCTTCTTCCTGAGAATAATTCAGCGCTCAAAGAAGTCTGCCAAGGAAAATACAGAATAGGTTTGAGAGACAGAAATCAATCTACTGTCTTTGAAGAACTCAGAAAAGCTATCAATAAAGGATTCTCATCTTTAGAATCATCTTCCCTTTTCAAGCTTAATGATGTGGCCAAACATTTAAATATCACAGTAGATGAGAAGACTGATAAGGACTGCAGGAGAGGGAAAGACGCAGCACAGCAAATGATGAGTTTAATGGAGAGTAAATATCTGACAGAAATTAAAGAATCATTTCTGCCATGTCAGGGAAAACTGTGGCATCAGTGGTGCCAGAAGAATAGTGAACTACACAGACCTACATTAGGTGAACTACATAAAGGTGAAAACATAGAAAAAAACAAAAGTGATAAGAAATCAGAAATGCTGAAAATCCGTGAACAGCAGCAAAGATCTGATGTACGTGAATTTATCCAAATCTTTATTCAACAACTGAACTCACAAGAAGGAAACGAGATGGTGTATTTTCTTAAATGGCTTGGGATTCTACTGGATGACTTCACTGAAAGTTGTTCAGCCCTTAAACATGAGTATATTCAAAAGTTGTCAGCAGTCTTCGATCTGAAAAAGAAACATGATAAATCTCAACAACAGATGGCTGGACAAGAATTTGAGATCATTACTGATAAACTACAAGCTGCAACCTTTGGTTTGGAGCACATACAGAGAGAGATCGGTCAGATATATGAATCATGTTCATCTGTGAAGAACAACAAGAAAAACCTTAAAATTGACTTCAGAACTCTTCCTGGCCTTGCAGCAAAGATGATGATGTCTGGATTTCCACTGGAGCTGATGGATGGAGATGCTGCTCATGTTCCTCTGATCTGGGTTACTGCTGTTTTAGATGAACTCATCAAGAAACTGGGAGACAAGAGAGTTTTTGTGCTGTCAGTTTTAGGTATTCAGAGCTCTGGGAAATCCACCATGATGAATGCCATGTTTGGTTTGCAGTTTGCTGTCAGTGCCGGCCGGTGCACCAGAGGAGCTTTCATGCAGCTGGTCAAAGTGTCAGAGGAGATGAAGATGAAAAAACAGCTGGAGTTTGAATATATTCTGGTTGTTGATACTGAGGGTCTTCGTGCTCTAGAACTGGCTGGAAGATCAACAAGAAATCATGACAATGAATTGGCCACATTTGTTGTTGGTCTTGGAAATATGACATTAATCAACATCTTTGGAGAAAACACTGCTGAAATGCAGGAAACTCTCCAAAATGTTGTTCAGGCCTTACTGAGGATGAAGAGAGTCAGACTGAATACCAGCTGTATGTTTGTGCATCAGAATGTTTACGATGTTACAGCCAGAGAGAAAAATATGGAAGGAAGGAGAAGACAACAGAAAAAACTGGATAAAATGACAAAACTTGATGCAAAAGAGGAAGACTGTAATAAAGAGTTTTTCAGTGATGTCATTGCATTTGATGTACAGAATGATGTGAAGTATTTTTCACAGCTCTGGGAGGGAAGCCCACCTATGGCTCCACCAAACCCAAAATACAGCAGAAACATTCAAGAGTTGAAAGACACCATTCTCTCAAAAGCTTCTACAGCAAGCAGCATCACACTGTCGCAGTTCAAAATGCGTATTAATGATCTTTGGACAGCACTGCTGAATGAAAACTTTGTGTTCAGCTTCAAAAACACACTGGAGATTTCTGTATACAGAAAACTGGAAACTAAATATATCAACTGGACTTGGAGTCTCAGGAGTGCCATGTTGAGTATTGAAGACAAATTCTACAACAGAATTGCAAATGGATACATTGATATTCATGATAATGACCTGATAGCTGAACTGAAAACAGCAAAAGACGAAGTAGAGAAATCAATGAAGTCTTATTTTGATGAGGACAAAGACAAAGACATTCTGTGTCAATGGCGAGGAAGATTTGTAACCCAAATTAAAGGTCTTCATGATGATCTGGTGAAGGAAACAGAAAGAAAATTGAATAAAGCAATTGAGCATAAGAAAGCAAGGGAGAATCTGGATGAAAGAAGAAGAGAGTATGAAAATACACTTTTCACTCGGAGCAAGGAATGTGCAGTGAGTCTAAAAAGTAAAGGAGCAGATGAACGTGTTCTGAAAAAGGAATTTGACACATTGTGGAGTAAATGGGTCACTGAAATGGCAGAAGATATTCTTCCACTGAAAGACTTTGATTTATGGGATGATGTCACTCAGGTCTTATCTGAAAACCATGAACTAACTTTTGTGAATCAGAGACTTAATCTGCAAGACTTCAAACAGATAGTCCACAGAGGTGATTATGATGACTACATTGTACTACAGAGACATCTAGAGCAATCTGGTGAAATTGTATCAAGTCAAAACAACATCCTTAATGCGAAATGTAATGACTCAGTGAGGCAACTGATTCATAATGTTATGCAGGAAACTCAGAAAATAGTGGAAAAATCACCAGTCAGAAGAAACGGCTACAATGTCAGTTACATTCAGGCAATAACAGACTGTGTGCAAAAGTTAGTACACCAACATCAATCAGGGAATCAAACATTCAAACTGAAAAGGGAGTTTATCACAGATCTCTGTCTCTATGTGTGTAACACTGCAATCAAGAAATTTACTGAACTCCACAAAGAATTCAGGGAATCAAATGATCCAAGAATTTATCTTGAGAAGCATAAAACTCAATATTACAGCATCTTCAAGAATCACTGGAGTGGGGCAACAACCACAACCATACTGATTGATTTCATCTGCAGCAAACTTGAACCGTCCATCCTAGAATCTGTTTACAACAAAACTGCTATTGATTTTGCAGCACAGATGAGGTCTGACATACGAGCATTACGTGAGAACAGGTCAAATCTGGAGAAACACATTCTGAAATCCCTCGCAGAAAAAGAGGACTTTGGTCAATATATGCAATACATCCAACAACCCAAAGAACACTTCAAACAATTCATAAAAAAAGAAGTGAAGAAATACTTCAACGAACAAAGTGAAATTATATTAAACAGTTTCAAAGGAAATCTAAAACAGAAAGAGCAGATTGTGAGTAATGCTGTGCATGTAGTGACAGTGGAGGTCAAAAACAAGAGAGGAGATGGAAACATGTGGTTCAGAAGTTTCACCAAAACACTCACGAATGTGCTGAAATTCACAGGAGAGTCACGTGTTAATGTCACTGAAGTTAAAGACTTGGATTTTCTTGAAAATCATTTGAGTAAAACTCTGAATGAAATGATGATAAAGCTACAGAACAGTTTTTCAAGCATTAATGACATTAAAATGGAGAAGTGCAGGAAGAAACCAGATGAGATTTTGATCGATCACTTCTGTCAGTGCTGTTGGGTTCAGTGTCCCTTCTGTAAAGCCATCTGCACCAACACGATGGAAGATCATTCTGGAGATCACACTGTTCCTTTCCATCGTAGTACTGGACTGAATGGACGTTTTTACAAAGGAACATCAAATTTGGCTAATTGTTTCTGCACAACAGAAGTAGCAAGTGATAATTGGCTTTACGCAGAAAATTCGGAAGAAAAAATTTTCTGGAAAGAATACAGAAAAGGAGGTCCTGAATTAGTTAACTGGAGCATCACTCCTGACCTCTCTGAGCTGCCGTACTGGAAGTGGGTTGTGTGCAGATTCCAGAAAGATCTTGAAAAGCTCTACAATAAAACATTCAAGGGACATGGTGAGATTCCATATGAATGGAGGCGATACACAAAAGAGGATGCTATTAAGAGTTTGAATAAATACATCTAGTGAGGATTTAAGAGAAACTCTTTCACATCCCTATTTACAGATGATGTTTTGAGCTCAATTCTGAACTGAGTTTTATAGGAATTTAGTTTGTAAAATATCACAGCTGACTTTATTTGGATGCATTGATCAGCGTTACTGTAACTTCGTTACAGCATTACAAACCATTTTGAATTCTAAGAGAAATGTTTATAGACAAAAAATTTGACAAAAAAATCCATTGTTAATTGGACAGTTCACCCAAATTATTAAATTCTGTCATCATTTACTCACCCTCAAGTTGTTCCAAATCTGTATAAATGTCTTTGTTCTGATGAACACAGAGAAGGATATTTGTAAGAATGCTTGTAACCAAACAGTACTTGGTCACCATTAGGCGCTGTCCGACCGGATAAGTTCAGGAACAAAGTTCCGTAACGAGTAAAGAGGGCTGTCGTTCGTGAACTAAGTTTTCCCTCAGGCCATTTCCATGATCGCATTCACACCTGCAAAAGGAATTATTTAGTGATGTAAGCCAGTCGACAGCAACGTAATTAAAGCGCGTCCGTCGAACAACGACAAACAATTAAACAACAGAAGTTCGGCCAATCAGGGTTTGCTTACGTCACGAGTAATTCCTATCCTGCTGGTTTAGACGCTGCTTCAGAGAAGGCAAGCTAAAGTGTTCATCCAAAAAGGTTCTCTGGAACTAAAATTTCAGCCAGTTCCTGCAGTGCGAACACAACAACAAGGGGGACTTCCGGCAAATCAGCCCGGAACGATGAAATTATTCCTGCGGTGCGAAAACCCCTATTGACTACCGTAGTAGGAAAAATAACAATGGTAATAAAAAGTGCTCCAAAACTATTTGCTTTCCTACATTCTTCAAAATATTTTCTTCTGTGTTCAACAGAACAAAGAAATGTATACAGATTGGGAACTTGAGGGTGTGACTTTGGGGTGAACGGTTCCATTAACAAAAAGTAGATTATAGTAGGTTTATATTACCTCTACTACAACAGGTGACTTATTCATTTTTAAGGAGTATCACACCAGAAGTGACATTGTTCTCACATTTAAGTTCAGTACAGATGCATGATTTTAAGCAGAGGCTCAGTCAAAGAGATTCACAAGACAAGAAAATCACTTAAAATACTATTCAATATTTTGCTTAAATTGAAAAGAGATGTGTTTTTCTACTTAGGGATGGTAAGATTCGCCGATTCACATTGGTGCATTGGCTTAAAAGTTAATGATGCGATGCAGAGATTTAAAAAGTGTGCATCGGATACAAGTTGCCATTTGAATCGCGATGCATCGTTTCTTACATGTTTGCCTTGGTAAAAAACTATTTATTTCTATATAATTATTAGTAGCTGTACTTTTATTGTTTTATATGTAGTTTGATTTTTCTACTCCAAACTGTTTCTGAAGCGCGTTCTGTCATCACCACTAACACTGCTACAGTTGTGCTCAAAATGATTCATACTCTAGGTAATTGTAACCATAGAAGGCTGAAGAAGGCTTTTGATCTCTTATTTAAAAAATGTACAAAAATCCTACCCTTCATTAGAGAATAATAATTTTAAATGTGGGGATCTCTTGAAATAAATGTTTTTTTTTAATACGCATTTCTCATAATTAATCATACCCTTTCATCCAATACTTTTTGCAACATTCTTTTTGCCAAGTTAACAGCTCTGAGTCTTCACCTATAATGCCTAATGAGTTTGCAGAAAATCTGATAAGAGATCAAAGACAATTCCTTCATACAGAATCACTGCAGACGCTTCAAATTTCCAGTTTCATGTTGGTGCTTCTCCTCTTCAGTTCTCCCCACTCATTTTGGAGGTTCAGGTCAGGGAACTGGGATGACCATGGCAGAAGCTTGCTCTTGTTCTCAGTGATCCATTTTGTTTTGATTTTGATGTTTGTTTTTAGATCATTGTCCTGTTGGAAGATCCAAACTTGGTACATTATGTGACTTACCTAGCAGGGACAGTCAGGTTTTGAGCTGTTATCTTGACAAAAAGAAGGTTGCAAAAACTATTTAATAAAATAGTATGATTAATTATGAGCAATGTGTATTAGAGAACATTTATTTCATAATGAGATTCCCCCAATTTAAAATTATTATTCTCTAATGAAAGGTTAGATTTTTGTAATTTTTTTAAATAAAATATCAAAAGGCTTAATGATGCAGATTTTTTTTCACAGCCTCTTTTGGTCATATTTACCTAAGGGTATGAATCATTTTGAGCACAACTGTTTGTGATATGACGTATTACAATACTACGGAGACTAAGGCCTCATTTTTAAGTCTCTTTGGATAAAAGCATCTGCTAAATGACTAAATGTAAATGTAAGGCGTGTTCTGAGAGTCAAACGTAGGCTGCATCCGAAAGCTATACAATTCTGCATCCGGAGGCTGCATTCCAAGGCAAGAAGGTATCAATGCACATTTGAAACCAATGTTTGCTTTAGCTACTATCCGCTGAGGTATACCGCTAACAGGACACAGAGTAAGCAAACGATTAAACCTTTTTTCACTCATCGCTGGCTGACAGCTCTGCTCGTTCCAAGGCAACAGACATTTATCACAGCAGAACTGGACACCGGAAGAGCTCGTTGAAGCAGTGTATCGATTCTTCCTTTAATTTAATTTCAATTGGCTGCAATCGCGTATTTGAGTAAATGCCTCTTATAATGAGCGTCCGCAGGATGATTTCAAAATCCAGACATTTTCAGAAGACAGGAGAAAAAATATTCTGATGAGAAGAGATTTTTATAAACTCAACCAAATCTGCAATCGCCTATTTGACTAAATGCCTCTTATAATTATCGTCCGCAGGATGATTTCAAAATCCAGACATTTTCAGAAGACAGGAGAAAAAATATTCTGAAGAGAAGAGATTTTTATAAACTCAACCAAATTTGAAATTTTAATCCAACAAAGTTTATCTGAGAAACCTGGTAAACATACGTGATTGTGTCAGTCAGTGCTTTAAACTAGTGATCACAATGCTGGAGTGTGATAAATAAGATAGAATTAACATTTATTTATTTGTATAAAATATTTTTTTCACAATTGTTTTAAATTTTTAATTGACAGTCATTTTACTGCATGTAACTCACAAATATGCCAAAATTCTAATGGTTTCCATTAAAATACCATTAGCAACTATTATCTATTAACATAAAAAACATTACATTACAAACTTCCTTTTTGTGTTGTGCTTTGGGCAGTATGAAAGAGATAGTCACCCAAAAATGAAAAATTCTGTTATCATTTACATCAAAAACCTGCTAAAATGTATTTGTTCTGCTAAACACAAAGATATTTAGAAGAATGTCAGTAACCAAATAGATTGTATCCCCTATTTACTCCTATAGTAGGGGACATAAATACTATGGGAGTAAATGGGGGATGACATCTGTTTGGTTACTGACATTATTCCAAATAGCTTCCATTCTGTTTAGCAGAACAAAAAAATTTATGCAGGTTTGGAACAATCTGCGGGTAAGTAAATGATGACAGAATTTTCGTTTTTGGGTGAACTATCCCTAGGATTTAATGTTGTTCTATTAATTCCCATCTGCCAAATAACATCCCACCCATAGAGTCCATCACATAGACAGCATTATAGTTTCTGTTAAAACTAACCCAATTACCATTATAACTATTAAATCGATAAAAAACTATTGTGTTTTGGGCAGGGTTCTGTTGCTTTTTTAGCAGGGGTACCATATTGAATTGCATAGCATCATATTTTGTTCCATTGGATTATATTGCATTGAATCGTATTGTGTTGAATCTAATCGAAATCGAATCACACTGCATTGTAATAGGGGTAAATGGTGTCGCATCGTAATAGGGGTGAATCGCGTCGCATTGTAATAGGGGTGAATCGTATCGCATCCCATCGTAATAGGGGTGAGTCGTATTGCATCCCATCGTAATAGGGGTGAATCGTATTGCGTCGCATCATAATAGGGGAGAATCGTATCACGTTGCATCGCAATAGGGGTGATTCACATCGCCTCACATCGTAATAGGGGTGAATCGTATCGCAATGCATTGGTAGTTGTTTCATATGTATATTTAATGTGTTGTATCGTTGGCAAGATACAGATCGAATCAGCCTCAATAATGGAGATGCACATCCCTATTTCTAATAGTTAGTTGAACATAGCAATAATGAGGGAATATAGGGATAAAATCTTTTCAAATACTTTTTAAAATCTTTAATTATCTAAATGCTGGTTTGAGCAGTATGATGTTAATTCAGAATGAAATAAACATGATTTCATTTAAGTCTTATTTCTTTTTTTTAAGATTTGGTCTTGCAGGCCTATTACTCAAAATAAAACAATAAATTGACATGTTTTTTTGCTGTTCTCTTTTGTTTTTTTTGTTTTCCTTATTGGGCATCTGCTTTGATGCAATTGCAACAAAACCAGTCTTACGGGTCAAAAAATAGTCTTATGTCTGATTAAATAAGCTTTCCATTGATGTATGGTTTGTTAGGATATACAATATTTGGCCAAGATACAACTATTTGAAAATCTAAAGGTGCAAGAAAATCAAAATATTGAGAAAATCGCCTTTGAAATTGTAAATCAGAGGAGCTGTAGCAGGCCGTTGCTTAGAAGAAACAGGTTTGTTTTAACGCTCTCTATGGGCTTACCGCTGTAATGACGTTGTGAAGAGTAGATGCACCTGATTGCTGAAATTCTAAACTTTACATAGACCAGTGTTGGGTGTAACTAGTTACTAAGTAATTAGTTACTGTAATTTAATTACTTTTCCCTTGGACAAACTAAAGTAAATGATTACTTTTATTTTTTCTGTAATTTAATTAGTTACTTCTGATGTAATTAAACTAAAATACTAAATATAAAATACTATAATATAGTAATATATTAGATAGTGGAAATGACATCAAAATTATAAGTCTAATTTTAACATGTATGCTCTAATGCAGGGGTCGGCAAGTAAGTTTGGCATCGGGCCAAACAAACAAATTTGCCGCTAAATGGCAGGCCAGAATTTAAGAAATTAATTGATGAAAAATGCAACTAGAAAAGCCTACTTTAAAAAAAACTATAGTTATTATACATATATAATTGCTGGGGTTACGCTATTACGTCGTGTGCAGAGTGATGTTAACATTTAAGCTAGCTAGATGGTGAGAGAAAATGACACTATCAAAGAGTCTAAAGAGGGAAGTTGACAGCGAAAATAGGGCATACAAAGAAGAATGGAAAGACAACTATGAATTCACCCTGCCTAGTTTTGTGAATGCAAAGCCTGTGAGTCTTATCTGCAACAAAGTTGTCACTGTTTGCAAAGAATATAATATTAGACGGCACCATGAGATGAAGCATGGCACCTTCAAAGTCGCCTTTCCGCTCCAAAAAGAGGCACGAAATCGCAAGATTGAAGCACTGACATCAAGCTATGCACACAGCAGCAGGGTCCTAGTGCGAGGCTTCACAGATCAACAGAAAGTGACATGTGCATCCCTAAATGTGTCATGGGTGCTAGCACGACACAACCGGCCATTCACTGACGCAGAGGTTTTCAAAGAGGTTATGGTGACAGTTTTGGAAGAACTGGCGGCTACTGACAAGTCAATGAATGCTATTATTGCCTCTGTGAAACAGTTACCCCTATCTTCGAGGTCCGCTACCCGGCGTATAGATACGCTGTCGGATGCTGTGCAGGAAGTTATGATCAGTGGTCTCCGTCAGGCCAACTACTTTTCCCTAGCCATTGAGGAGAGCACTGACAACACAGAATGTAGCCCAGATGTTCGTCTATGTTAGATACTTTGACGGAAAGGAGTTCAAGGAAGAGCTGCTTTCTCTTATTCCATTAAAAGGGCACACGACTGGGGATATTATATTTATGAAACTGGAAGAGTTGTTTAGGCTGCATTCATTGTCATTTGAGAAGGTTAACCTAATTGTGACAGACGGGGCTCCTGATATGGTGGGAAAGCACAGAGATCTGCTAAGCAGAGTGAAGTAGATCGCCCCCCAAAATACATGGACTGCATTGCCTTATCCACCAGAGTGTCCTTTATGCCAGGCTCAGCAGTGAGCTAAAGGAAGTTATGAATAAAGTGATGCGAGTCATTAATTTTGTCAGGGAAACATCAAGCACACAGCATCGTCTCTTCCGACAACTTGTGGCTGAGTCAGAAGAGGCCACTTACACTGACTTGCTGCTACACAATGACGTGCACTGGTTAAGTAAAGGAAACGCGTTGGGCCGCTTCTGAATGAGGTCAAGGCGTTCCTTAAATTAAGCAAGATTAGGGCAGCAGCTGATCACCTTGCCCTCCTGGAAGATGAAAAATTCATGTCTAATGTTGCATTTTTAGCGGATGCATTTTGCCACCTAAACCAGCTTAATCTGCAACCACAGGGAAGAGGCAAAACCATAACAGACATGGTTGAAAAACTGGAATCCTTCACGAGGAAGCTAGAGTCAGATATATCAACTGGCCGGCTGCTACATTTCAGTACACTAAAAACACTGGCCCTGGGACAAGTGTCAGAGCTGATGGTAGACTTCAAGCAGCTACGGGCCAACTTCACTTCTATGTTTGAGGACTACTCGATCCCAAAGGATATTATTGCTTTTGTCCGTGACCCTCTCACATTTCGACCAGGAGACCTCTCTTCTCTGGTGAAAAAAACGATCCCCTTGTTGGACGAGGCAGCATTTCAGATGGAGTTAATTGATTTCCAAACAACTTCCCTGGTCATTGATGCGCTCAGAAGTGCGAAGTCTGTGAGTGCCTTTTGGGTGGCATGCTCAGAGGAGTACAGCACAATCAAAACATTCGCATTTTATGTGCTAACAATGTTCCCTTCCACCTATACATGCGAGTCGACCTTCTCATCAATGAATGCGATAAAGACACATGAGAGAAATCCACTGACGCATAGAAACCTGGAGAACTGTCTGCGGATTAAAGTGACATCCATATCACCCAACATCCAAAAAATCGTGATTGATGGAAGATGCCAGTGTTCACATTAAGTAAGTAGCCAAAATGTATTTTGAACGTAGTTACTGAATTTCATCTAACTTTAACTCTATTCATGTAGCCTACTCATGTTTACTCTGTCGTTTCAGGAGTATAAGCATATGCACCCTCAGCTGTTCTGCATCCATGATGATTTTTCTTTTTTTTGCTGATTGTCTTGTTAATCTTTTGGAAAAAAAGGGAAGCTGAATTTGCTTTGTTATTGTTCACATGTTGGTGTTGAGGCCCAGCATTATAAGCAAGCGTTTTAATGCTTCACTGTTAGTTTTTTCATGCCTCATATTTCATGACGGCTATTTTAGAGGTGTGTCTAGCGATTGACAGACTCCTTTGAATGTCTTTCAGAGCTTTTCAAATTTAAAGCTCTCAATTAATTTCAAAATAAAACATTGCTGCAAAAACGTTCTCGTACTTTTATTTTGAAGGCAAATTCACTAAAGATGTGATTGTAACATATCTATTTCAGAATCAGCTTCGGGCAAAATAATCAAAATAATGCTGCTGGCGTGAGCAAGATATTATTGCTGGCGGGCCAGTTTTGGCCCAAGGACCGCCTGTTGCCAACCACTGCTCTAATGTATCCTTCTCACATTTGTATACTTTGGTCAGTTAATAAGAATAATTTATGTAGTTATTTATTATTTATTTGAATGAATTAAACAGTTTCATGTCTATCCTTGAATCAATTCTAATTAAGGTTGATGTAGAATATAGAAAGTATTTAGTAATAAGTAATTTAATACTTTTTGGAGAGAGTAATTTGTACAGTTATCTAATTACAATATTGAATGTGTAATTAGTAACTAGTAATGTAGTGTTCTCGTGCAGTGTGTTGAAACTCTGACTAAACACCAAGATAAACCGTAGCCAATGAAGACAGTCATAGTAAGGTTAATCATTTACTGTCACTCTTTGTCATTAATATGTTGAATGCATCCACTCACAAAAATAAAGTTTTGGTATATTACTGGTAGGAAATTTACAAAATATCTTTATGCATAATCTTTACTTAGTATCCTATTGATTTTGGGCATACAAAAATGATAATTTTGACCCATACAATGTTGTTTCCCGTGCTACTTAAGTCCAGGGTCACATATGATCATACTTTTTTGTTCTTGTAAGAACTCTTGTAGCTGTTTCATTTTGGACCTACAGAGGTTTTTGGATCAAGCCAGCAGGGCAACCACTAGTACACCCACAACAAACTTTAATACTGACAGTGACAACCATATTTTGTTTTTTTCTTAAATTACATTTACTGTGGTAATCTCATTAATAAAACATATGGGGAGGATTCTAATTGCATCATGACAATATCTTAACATGATATTGTTACTGTTAAGCTACTGTAAGTTCACACTTAAAAACATTTCATGAACTGATTTCATATAACAGTTTTACATTACTAAAAGTTATCACTAAAGTTTTTAGATTCTGGCATCTTATGTTCTACTGTCGTAACCGCGGTTCCCTGGGAGGAGGGAACGAGACTATGCATGAGACGCTAGGGGAATCCCTTTCTCCAAACCTATACTGAAGCCTTATTGCACAACGCCAGTAGAAATGAAAATGGAACTGCCGTCTGGACAGCATACCCTCACAATCTTTCGACTGAACATTACAGCGTGACGATCTGAGCACGCGAACACGGCGGTTTACGCAATGTCTCGTTCCCTCATCTCAGGGAACCGAGGTTATGACAGTAACCGGAGACGTTCCCTTTCGAGAGAGGTCTCTCAACATTGCGTGAAACGCTAGGGGAACCGTATAAAATCGCGTCGTGAGAGCAGCAAAGAGCGGAACCACAGGGCAAGTGTGAGGGAAACCCCCTCAGCCAATCAGCGTAGCTGCAAGCACGAGCATTAAGCCCATTGCATGCCGCGCAAGCGGGAGCCAATAAGAAACGGTTTTATGCTTGGGCAAAATTGCATCACTTCCTCTGACGCAGTGGGTAATGTGA
Organism: Triplophysa rosa; assembly: GCF_024868665.1. Taxonomy (NCBI): domain Eukaryota; kingdom Metazoa; phylum Chordata; class Actinopteri; order Cypriniformes; family Nemacheilidae; genus Triplophysa; species Triplophysa rosa. Next base: position 46,577 of record NW_026634258.1, read on the forward strand.
TAATTCACGCTGTGAGAACAGCGAAAAACAGCTCAACTTTAGCGGAGCTAACACATGTTGTGCACCACATACTCTTGGCAGTAGCACATAGATCAACTCCCACTGACAGCGCACACCTTACATAGGCTCTAAGACGATTGGATACCAGATTCTGCTACAGGATCCAATCAAAACACTCAGAACTCTGGGGAATACCATACCACCATAGTTCGCAAGAACGCTATGCCAATACACTGAGCAGGGTAGCAATTCACATAGCAGAATAACAAGTATAAAAACGTCTCGGTTATGGATGTAACCTCCATTCCCTGATGGAGGGAACGAGACGTTGTGTCGACAGAATGGCGTTTGAACTTGAGAACCTATCATCTCTGATTGTAATTTTAAAAGGCCAATGAACTTGGCGAATGGCATGGCATGCCAGTCTCCTCCGTACATACGGGTATAAAGGAAGATGGCGTGCCCATTCATTCACCTTTTGGGCTGAGGAACCTGAGAGGCATTCTTGGTCACTGCAGCAGATGGCAAAGCGTTGTGGCATGAAGGTTACATCCGTAACCGAGACGTTCCCTTTCTGTCGGTCTCTCGACATTGTGTCGACAGAATGGGGTCTTATACGAAATGCCACAGCGCTGTGCCGCATCACGACTGCCAGCGGAGCGACAATGGCTAGCTTGGGCGAGTCAAGTGTGCGCAACCGCTAATTGTAACCCTTTCAGTGGTGTGGTAAGACATCAGTTCGTGTGGTAATGACGAGAGGCTCCTACCAATGGCCTACTCTAGAGACGAGATAGCCGCCCGGCACCGGTACTGGACACAACACGGCAGGGGTTGGGTCTTCCTCCACAGGGGGGAGCACCTGCAAGTTCACCACCTGGTCCCTGAAGGGAATGGTGGGAACTTTGGGCACGTAGCCGGGCCAAGGTCTCAGCACCACGTGGGAGTCGCCTGGCCCGAACTCTAGGCACTCGTTGGACACAGCGAGTGCATGCAGATACCCTAGCCTCTTGACGAAGGCGAGCGAAACTAGGAGAACCGTCTTCATCGTGAGATGAGGTAGAGCGGCTTCCCCTAGGGGCTTAAATCGGGCCCTACCCAGGCCCATGAGAACCACACTGAGGTTGCAAGAGGGTCCAGAGTGCAGACAAGGAAGATTCATCCTCCTTGCGCCCCTCAGGAATATGATGACAAGGTCGTGCTGTCTGAGAGACTTACCGGCTACAAGCATGTGATGTGCGGCGATGGCGGCGACATACACCTTGAGCGTAGAGGGGGAGAGGTTGCTCTCTAACCTTTCCCGGAGGAAGGACAGCACAACACCGATCGCACAACTCTGCGGATCTTCCCGGTGGGAAGAACACCAGGACGAGAAGAGGTGCCACTTGTAAGGATAGAGTTGCCTAGTGGCAGGAGCTCTTGCCTGAGTGATCGTGCTCACGACTGTGGGAGGCAGGTCACTCAGAATCTCCTTGACCCGTCCAGGAGCCAGACGTGGAGGTTCCAGAGGTCTGGTCTCGGGTGCCATACCGTGCCCTTCCCCTGAGAAAGAAGGTCCTTCGTCAGAGGAATTGGCCAGGGGGGAGTCATCATCAGAAGCGTCAGCTTCTAGACGGGCTCAACACTCCATAGTGTATCCAACATGCAAAGCGGCAATGCGACCAATCCTTGTTCCCACACACTACCCACACATGCCGGTGTACAGCTCGGAGTTGGGGAGTTCATTCGGAACGGCTAATGAGAAGCGATTAACTTTATCAGATAGGGGGAACCATTATTGTATAAACAGGAAACGGCTAGGTGGCACTCGGCTAGAGTACTATGAGCACATCCCTTACAGGTGGACCAGTGACAGTGAGAAGAATAAACGCAGTGCGCGTTCTCCTCCGTCGCGAGCAGACATGGGCACGCCATCTTCCTTTATACCCGTATGTATGGGGTGGAGACTGGCATGCCATGCCATTCGCCAAGTTCATTGGCCTTTTAAAAGTAAAATCAGAGATGATAGGTTCTCAATTTCAAACCCCATTCTGTCGACAGAATTCTGCTCTGTCGAGAGACTGACAGAAAGGGAACGGCAAGTGCCGGGGCAGAGCAGGGCAGAACAAACCCTGTATACTAAGCGCTGGCATGCAGCCAGCGATATAGAATAAATAACACAGGGCCGAGGCAACCGGTGTATATAGTGAGGATGGAAACAGGCGCATCCTAGTATGTTTGCATCCCCAAGCAGTAAAGACAGTGACAGTGAAGGACACGTTCACATACTGTATAAGGCACAGGCTCATGCGAATCATAACCTGAACAGCAACAGTGACAGCGAACATGCAGTCATATAAAGCACAAGCTTGTGCGAGTGATAGTTTGGGGGAGGAACGCCCCCTTCATTGCCTATACGACCTAGCTGACACACAGCATTAGTCAAACTGCTACCATGCTGCTGCAGAGCACTGCACAAGCCGCCCAAAGCACTGCCTGCAAGTCACACAAGCAAGCTGCTCAAAATATATATGGTGCATGACAAGCGACTTTGTGATGTGGTGGCCCGGCTGCAGAAACCAAGTGTCCAGCTTACCCCTCGCCGGCTAGTCGGGGGAGTCCCACTCGAGGCCGAGGTCATGCACAGCCTTGGTGAGGAGGACACGGATGAGCTCTTTGTGAAGTGCAGGGGGAGCATCCCACTCTGCTCGCTCCGATCCTGCCAGCGACATGAGCTCTTCCTCGTCCCCCGATGCGCCAAACTGCAGTACCTCCACAGGACGGAGGCTCTCATCGGCGAAGAAGACTGGAGACCCGGGGGGCAGAGAGCGCTGACGGCGGTTCGGCACTTCATCTCCCGGGGGGGGGGGGGCAGTCCCGCCAGCTGTATGCTGGCGGCGGCGGGACACTGCCTAACAAAATCTCAGAGGGCTCACAGAGGAAGGTCCTTGCAGTGCGGGTGTGACACCCTGTTTGTGTAGTCACAGAAATGGTAGTAATTATTTGTTTTTTATGCCATGGACTTGATTATCTGAGTATTTGTAATATTGTTTAAATGAGTGTTATTATGTCTAATGGTGATGTGTAGTACTGTCCGGGGACAGTAGGGGGAGATGCTGCGTTGACTGTGGGGTTTAGGGTGAGTCGCGAAGAAGAGAGCATTACAAGAGCGACGCCACATATGAAGCAGCACAACTGTGTCTCTCTTTGTTTAATTTCAAACAGGTGGGTGGAAATTTATCACCAAGGACATCAAACGTTAGCAAATATGTTGATTTCATGTGTATGTTGAGGCATGAGGGTGATGTACATGTTTTGAGTCGAGTTAAACGGTTTAAAAGAGATCGGTTGTAAGTTTATGAAAATGGCGTTTTACTCGCACATGTGTGCGTCAGGCCTGCTACTGATGTGATAAAATATCCAAGGGGGAAGCCTTTTAAACACTGAAGACCCAGACCAGTGTAATGTTTAGTGTGTTAATTGGGTTTATATATGTTATAGTATACTTTGTTGGTGTTTAGATATTATTGTGTGTTTTATGACTACGGTTTAAATGTTTATATAGAATTATATACAGTGGTTTGCTCAACGTTACAGTTATCTTTACATACCGGAGAGATTGGAAAATGTGGTGATGTCAGAGTAAAGATGTTGAGTGATGTAAAAGAAATATAATGGAGTATAAGAAAATGGAAGACTCTTACAAGAGTGAAGTAACACGTTATGTGTGTTGGGTTATGTGAGTCACGTGTAAGGTGACATGAGATGTGTAATTGTGTTATGCAATTGTTGAATATTATTATGAAGAGATATGAAGCAGCACAACTGTGTCTCTCTTTGTTTAATTTCAAACAGGAAATTTATTCACTTCAGCACTGCCAGTCACACGGCGGGCGTGTTACACGTGCAGTTAGATTCGGAGAGAGACGCCTCCGCATAGGCCAGACCCAGACAGGCCACGAAGTGTCAATGCGTGTCCTGTGGGTCGATGGGCCCGGAACATAAGGCACACACGGGCATGCTGGAACACAAGAGCAGTAGGATCCTTTTTCTACCTCTTCTCCTGGGTGTATTCTCAATAGCATGTGATGGTAAGTGAAGAAGAAAGATTCTGAGGGTATGCTGTCCAGACGGTGTACTATATAGGGGTGGTGGTTTTGCGAAAGAAAGGTAAGTCATACAGGTTTGGAATGACATAAGGATGAATAAATGATACAAGAATGCTATTTTTTGGGTAAACTAACCCTCGAATACACCAGCAAGTATACTATTAAATCCTAACACAAATAATCATTTGGGGCCTCTTTGAGTTACCTCAGTTTGGTCTGGTGCAGATGAAAGTTGTCTTCTTGCTCTGCCCATGTTTTAAAATGCTCTCTCTCTTTCTCTCTCTGCAACAGCTCCAGCTCACGCATGGATTTTCATGCTCTCTCTCCAGACGCAGCTGCTTCACCTGAACACAGAGACATATAAACACTTTGCTTTTGTGTTCCACAACATAAAGAACAGCAAACAGATTTGGATCATCGAGGGTGAGTAAATTATGACCCAAGTTTGATTTTTGGAACCTTTCACAAACTTTTTCAATCAGAAAGAGCTTAATTTCCAAGTGTGCTTGCAGAAATACAATCGCAAGATAATAAAAACAAGCACGAATATAGAGATTTTACACATTTCTTTGACCTGTTGTTTCTGTAACTCAACTGGTAAAACACAACTTGGAACACTCAGGTCATGGGATGAATGTGAAGAAATACAAATATGTATATCTTAAATTAAATTCAGGTCATTTTGTATAAATGTGTTTGTATGAATGTAAATAAAAAGTATTTTGTACCTTTTGCAGTTCTCTGCGGTTTTCCTCCTTGATGAGTTTATTTCTCTCCTTCAGTTCTTTCTCTGACAAATGCTCAATGCCCTTTTTCACCAGAGCCTGACAAGCACACATACAGGACAAGGTCACTTTAAACATCACTATAAAGCCATTATGTATTTGGATCCCAGTATTCAGTAACCCTCACTCACCTTTTGCCACTTAAAGGTGCCGAGCAGGTTGTTATCTCCAAATGGATTGTCTGCGTTGGTGTAGCCCATGTACTCTTCACTCCAGCCCATCTTCTCCCTCTTCTTCCTCTCTTTGGCATCTTTCTTAGACAAACGTCTGGCTCTTTTTTCCGGTCTCTGTCTCTAGATCCAGAGCGCGATCTACTCCTGCGATGCTTCTTCGAGCCCATAGTAGCGGTTTTAGCTGTTGTTAAAATAGTGATGAACTTAGCTCACCAAATATGATTCTCCACCAGATCTATCAAGATCACATCTATGAAATGAGTCATTTTAACATCAATTTCAATTAGGGAATTAGTTTGGCTCAAATGAAAATACGTATACTAATCGTCATTAAATATACATATTTTACAATTTCTGATTAGCAGTATAGTGATAACAATACTTGTATGTACAGTATCTGTAAAGCAAATGCATCAATACACTGTAACGTTATCTCATGGCCATAAGTATCGCGACTTCACCAAACAGGATTTAGAGCTGTAGCATAGATCGAAAACACAGATAAAGGGACTAAGCATGTGAGCGATGAGCACAGAAGACCCATCATAAGTAGTTGCTTATTAAAACTACTCTACATGGTGAACATAATGATCGCTAAACAAAGACAATACATGAAACATGAAACTCAACCGCGCTGGGGAGCACAGAGAGAGAGAGAGAGAGAGAGAGAGAGAGAGAGAGAGAGAGAGAGAGAGAGAGAGAGAGAGAGAGAGAGAGAGAGAGAGAGAGAGAGAGAGAGAGAGAGAGAGCAGAGAGAGAGAGAGAGAGAAAGAGAGAGAGAGAGACGAGAAGAGAGAGAGAGAGAGAGAATTTTTGAAATTTTACAATTCCATTTTATTAACAAATAACTAATCAATTACATTATAATTGGACACTGAAAATTAATTCATCTTCAACAATTTCACATAGAGCATTTTTTACACACCATATAAAACAAAACTTCAAAAGATCATTCCTTGCTTTATAATATCTAAAATCAATTAAAATTCTAGACTTTACTAGAATTTTAAACAACAACGTCAAATCAACAACCGAATTATTTTCAAGCTTGTTTTTTCTGTTCAAGTAAATTGCTCTTTTTGCTTGTCCCAGTAAAAAATTTAAAAGTTGGCATTCATTACCTCGATTTCGATTGTATTTAAAACCACAAATAAAAACCTTCATTGAAAAAAGTTCACCAAAACAACAAAAAAATGTTTGTAAAATATCAAATAATGGTCTCAATCTTGTACAAAACATAAAAGCATGAAACACTGTTTCTCTTTGGGAACAAAAAGGACATTTACAATCCACTTCTTGATTAATGACAGATACAAATGCATTCACAGCAATGATTCCATGCAAAATCCTCCATTGTAAATCCCCCGTTTTCCTAGGTAATGGTGACTTATAAAGTGCCCTCCATTCTGGTCTTGTGTTTTCATCTAAAAGCAATACATTACGCCAAGGTGTATCTATTTTTCCATTAAGAATATTCTTATTAAACACTTTAACACAACATTTATATACAGCTTTTCCTGTTGCCTTTTCTTCTCCCAATAGTACCAAACTATTACAATTCAGAAAAGAACCATTGCACATTTCAAAAACAGGTGACAAAACCAAGTTGGGAAAATGATCATCACTTTTTGGTTGAATCAGTCCTTCGACAAAGTCTTTTAACAAGATGAGTTCATCTTCGGCAATATCCAATTTCCACTTCCTCAACAACTGAGCTGTTAGACGAGTTGATTTAGTCTTCAATGTATCAGCCAGAGCATCATTGTTGGAAAAGTCCACTCCTGCTATTTGAATTAGAGTTCCAAGTGTAATGACACGAGATCTAAGAAGGATATTCGTCAGAGCCGGAAAGCAACTTCCACTTGAAATGTCATAACGTGAACCAAAAATAAGTGGTTCCTGTAATGTCCAATGTAAAGATGTATTTTCACTTCTAAAAACTTTAAAAAGAGACCATACTTTAAATAAATTACAATAAAAAATGGGCAACTTAGAAAGATTCATCACATTAGCATTCAACCAGAACAAAGATTTGTCCATGTTCAACCCTTCAAAATTCCTTAATATTATGGCCGTTGCCATACTCCAATTTACATCTAAAGAATTCTCAAGAAATCTTTGCACAAATTTAATCCGAAATGCTGCTGCTCTGCTTTGTAAATGTATAAGACCTTGTCCACCCTCCTCTTTGGGTAAATATAAAACACTATGTGGGATCCAGTGTAACTTATCCCAAAAAAAATTAACTAAACAAGATTGGATTTTTTTCAATAAGAGTGATGGCGGGTCAATACAAGCTAACCAATGCCATAACGTAGAAGCAGCTAAATTATTAATAACTAAAACCCGTCCTCTATAAGACATTTTTGAAAACACAAACTTCCATTTATTTAATCGTCCAAGAATTCTTTCAACCACCCCTTCAAAATTTTACTTTACAATCGTTTCATTTCCAATAAAAACACCTAAATACTTAAACCCTTCTTTATTCCATTTCAAACCAGCCGGCAGAACAGGCAGTCCTTGTGGCCATTTTCCAATTAAAACAGTTTCACTTTTAGGCCAGTTAACTTTTGTTGAGGACAAAATCATAAAATCATTTAAAATTTTTGTCACCTTATTCACATCACTTTGACCATTGATAAGAATCACAATGTCATCAGCATAGGCTGATATCTTAAATGCCTGTTCACAATTTGGTATTTTTAACCCATTAATCTCTCTTCTAAATTTTATTAAAAGAGGTTAAATGGCCAAACTGTACAACATACCCGAAAGGGCACACCCTTGTCTAATACCTCTAAAAACTTTAAAAGGAGCACACAAGTCACCATTAACCTTTAAAATACTTTCAACATCACAATACAAAACTCTTATTTTATCAATAAAATTCTTACTAAAGCCAAAAGCCTCAAGAACATTCCACAGGTAGGTGTGTTCCACTCGATCAAAGGCCTTCTCTTGGTCAATAGAGATTAAACCAAAATCAATGTCAAGAAGCTTGCCAATATCCATAATATCTCTAATAAATGAAATATTATCACAAATTTGCCTACCTGGCACACAGTAAGTCTGATCAGGGTGGATAACTTCCTTCAAAATTTCACTCAATCTATTTACTAAAATTTTAGAGAGCATTTTATAATCACTGCACAGAAGTGACACAGGTTTCCATTTATTCTTTCCACTTTCTTGGAGTACAGTAGTTACTTGTCTTTCTAATAGTTGCTCTACGGCAGCTCAAGGGTAATTTCTCCCTCCTTTATACTTTCGTTGATCACTGCAAGTAGGTCTTCACTATTTCAGGCCAAAAGACTTATAAAAGTCTATAGGCAGACCATCTATGCCAGGGGCTTTGCCACTTTCCATCCCTTAAAGAGCCTTTTTAAGCTCGTCTAAGGTCACCACACTGCAAAGTTCTTTATTGGCCTCTTCAGAGACCTGAGGAAGACCATCAAGAAAAACATCATCAATGTTTGACTTGTGCGTAAGTTCACTTCTATACAGTTCTTCATAAAATTCTACTGCTCTCTTGCGAATCTTTACAGGTTCGGACAAAAGTAGTCCATCTTTAGAACACAAAGCATGCATATACTTCTTCTGTCCATTCTTTCTCTCCAGACTAAAAAAAAACTTTGAAGGTATATCAATCCACTCTATGTTTTGAAACCGAGATCTGATCAGAGCCCCTTGTGCCTTTAAATCTAGCAGTCCAGCTAATTCACGTTTTTTATTATTTAAAATTCCCAACAAAACTTGATTTTGTGAAATCTCAGCAGACTCTTGGAGTTCCTTAATATCCTCTTCCAATGAAAACATCGAGAGGGTCAAATCTTTAGTGATGTTGAAAGTATAATTTTGACACAATTGTTTAATTTGTGTTTTTCCAAAATCCCACCATTGCTTTAATGATTGAAAACCAGACTTCTTATTCTTAAATTGTTCCCAAAAAAATGTAAAAATTCCTTTAAAATTTTTATCATTCAACAAATTATTATTGAAATGCCAAAAGGCACTCTTCGGTTTTACTGAGCTCAAAGCTAAAAAACATTGCACCAAACTGTGATCTGAAAAACTAACAGGGACAATAGAACAATTTCTAAAAAAATTAAGTTGATGATTAAATCCATAAAACCTGTCCAGTCTTGCCAAAGATAGTGAATTGTTAAATGAATGTACATATGTATATTGTCTCTGAGTCATATGGAAATTTTTCCAAATGTCAACCAGATCATTCGTTTCTACTAATTGGGCAAGCCTTCTCTTGGAGGGCATATGAGGTTCTTCATGATTCCTATCCACTGAAAACGCAGTACAGTTAAAATCTCCTCCTAAAACTAAAAAGTCTTCAGTGTTACAATCACTCACAGCCTTACATAAATCATCTAAAAAAAGCATTCTTTCAATTGCATTAGTAGGAGCATATACACACAACAAACAGAAGAATTGATCTTCAAACTGAGCTCTTATCTTTAAAATCCTCCCTTTTACAATTTCCTCAGTTTGATATGAAACTGGAATCATATGCTTGGAAAATAAAATAGCAACTCCTCCACTTAGAGAAGTGCGATGGCTTAGAATAGGAAGTCCATCATATTCTCTAGCCCAATCTTCTACATTTGTAGTATCACTGTGTGTTTCTTGTGCAAATAAAATATCTATTTTTTTAATCTTCATTAACTCATAAAGAGCAAACCTTTTCTTCCCTTCCCTTGCACCGTTTAAATTAAGAGAAGCAATATGTAATTCTCTCATAAAAGCAAAGAAAAGAATACACAATAGAAACAAACAAACAAAAATAATTCATATGAATGTTAAAACAAATTCTATAATTTCTCATTACCACCATAAGAACCTAATTGAAGATTAGCCTTAGTAACAAACTTTCTAAGCTTGTGAATTTCTTGGGTACTAAAGTGATCTTTACTCTTAAAAATTCTTGCTTTTTCAACAAATTGCTTTAAGTCTGGGAAGTACTTAGCAATATGGACATTCCTAGCATTTCTTGTTTCTTTCAAAAAAGACTTGAAATCACTAACAGCATATTCTCGATCAACAGAATCATTCTGGGGTGCATCACACATGCTACTATCTGAGAATTCAGATTCACTCTCAGGGTCAGTTTGACTCAGTTCAGTGTTGTCTTCTCTATTCTGTTTAATACAATGACTCTGTTTCAATCTCCTCTTCAACGGTGCTTTAAACACACATTCATCTTGTTCTTCCAATGAACCATGTTCTTCCATCATCCCCACAATCTGATTTATATCTGAAACAATGCTGCTCTGTGTATCATTCAGAGCATCTGACTGAATCCCATCTGGCTCATTAACTTCCCCAGCATCTTCAACAACCATCCCATCCTCCTCAGTTGTTTGTTCACCTGCCATAGTTTCCTTGGGCTGATCTGCCAGACCAGCTTCTTTACTTGGCCCTGGTACCACATCCTCTTCAACCTCTTTTGAATTAGTAGGTACTTCATTTTCAACAATTTGTACTCCACCATCACCTTGCTTTTCAACAATGACTTTTTCATTTTCATTTTTAGATTTTTCTTTTTTCTTTGGGCAAGCCCTCACTAAATGACCCACTTCACCACAATTAAAACATTTCATGTTATTAGTTGTAGCGAAAATTGCATAGTTGTGACTTTCTTGATTAAAATTCAGAGTAAGATCCAGCTCTTCCTTATTATCATTCAAAATCATAAAAGCAAATCGTCTAAAAGAAACTACATGCTTCAACAAGGGAGACTTACATCCAATCTGAATCATCTTTATCGGGGACACCAACTTGCCATACCGCGACAGCACTTGAACAAGTACATCATTCTTAATGAAGGGCGGAACATTAGACAAGATAACTTTTTTGGACGGAGTAGAAAGGGGAAGAACCGATGTGAATATACCATCAATCACTACACCACTTTCAACCAAAGTGTTAGCTAAATCAACTGTTTTCACAAAAATAACAATCGCGCTATTCATACGCGATGCTGACAGCACGTTGTCAAAACCAACCACTTCTCCCACAGCCAAACTACACTCCTCAATGTTAGCACCCGAGGCTAGCTTCACGCCATGACGGCGTGTTAGGAAATCTAAATTCCCTCCACCTGTGGCAGTCATGCCGCCAAAAAAAGTCGGCAGACCGCTCACCAACAGAAACTAAAAAATAAATCAAACTATAACCAAAAAAACACTAAACACAAAAGAAAAAAGAGAAATTCCGCACACTCACCACTCTGTTCACTCGCTCGCTCAACAAACACTCACGCATGCGCACGAGAGAGAGCAGAGAGAGAGAGAGAGAGAGAGAGAGAGAGCGAGAGAGAGAGAGAGAGAGAGAGAGAGAGAGAGAGAGAGAGACAGAGATAAGAGGAGAGAGAGAGAGAGAGAGACAGAGAGAGAGAGAGAGAGAGAGAGAGAGAGAGAGACAGAGAGAGAGAGAGAGAGAGAGAGAGAGAGAGAGCATTTGACTTTACACACAATTTATTAAACCATCTATAAACCATTATATTGTTCGACATACCACAAAACAATCTATTCAAGAGACATGAAAAAGGGAGAAGAAGGAGAAAAGAAAAAGATAAAAATATAAATAAATGAATTTAAAAAAACAAAAAACATCACCAATTAAACAATATTTCTCCTTCTTCACAAAGTGAGAATATTGCACCATTTACACACCATTTGAATTCAAATCAAGCAAGTTATCAGTCATTTGAAAAAATCTCTGCTCGACCCTTATTCTTGATTCCACCAAAGCAGTAAATAGTTGAAGAACATCAACATTTCGCCCTTCAGCAGCTAGCCTGCCAGACTTCTATATGGCTAGTTTGGCTTGCCCAATAATGAAGTTAGCCACAGTACACTGTCGTATGTGTGCTCGTGAATACTTGCAACCAAAAACAAAAAGTACCTTATTAAAAACAAAACCCAAATCGCCGATTAATCTTTCTAACAAAGTAAATAGCGACACCAGTCTAAAACACTGTGTGAAAACATGAAAAACAGATTCCAGTCCAGGACAGAAAGAGCAACCTGATGAAACATCCGGATTAAACTTGGAAACGTGAGTGTTGGTGGGCAATGCACAATGCATTATCCTCCACTGTAAATCTCCTGACCGTTTAGGAAGAGGACCCTTATAGAAAAGCCTCCAAGAAGGAGAGATATCCGAGGAAACAGTCAAAAATTCTCTCCATTTTGTGTCACATCTGTCTTGGATAACATCAAAATAATCATATTTAATGCAAATCTGATAGAGGTCTCTTTTCCAGCAGCCTGGAAATCAACTTCCAGTAGCCTAGCAAATGTCAGTAGTTTCCCATCATGATCATCTTCTGTAAAAATCCTTGGAGAGACAATAAGCTTGGGGAAGGAAACCCTGGAAGGACCCCCAGACAGAAAACTGCTTACAAACAAGCGGAGAGTTGAAGGAAAAGCTGCTTTCAAACTGCCTACAAACCGCTCAATGGTCCTGACTGACCTAAAACCTGTTTGATTACAAATGTCCACCATTGACCTCCATGTTTTCGATGAAATGTAAATTAAATCAGAAACTTTAGTCAACCCTTCTTCCATAAAGGATTTAACAATTGTGTTAACGTGCAATTATTACCACTTAAAAATGAGTTAAAAAACAGTGGTTCATCAAGGCCGAAATGTTGGTTTTCCCGACGAAGTAGCTTAAAAACAGACCAGGAGTTTAAAACAGAAGCATAGAAATTTGCATCCAATGAAACACGATCACCATAAAAAGACATTAAAAACAGTTGTCTATCAAGACCAAAACCACCAAAAGTTCTGAGCAAAGTCAGACCGAAAGACAGCCATGGTTTGAAATCCACTGGGTAAAGTAGGTTTTGAGCTGTCTTGAGCCTCATGGCTTTCACCTTGGCTGCTAGATCAATCAGCCCCTGACTACCTTCGGCAACCGGCAGGTAAAGAATCGCAGGGGGAAGCCAGTGGTATCCGTCCCAGATAAAATCCACAAAAATCTTCTGCAAACTTTGTAACAACCCTTTTGGTGGGTCCAGAACATTTAGGCGATGCCACAACATAGAGGCTGCTAGGTTATTAACAATAAGCACCCTTCCCCTGTATGATAGCTGAGACAGAATCCATCTCCATCTTTGCAAACGTCCGGACACTTTTTCGACAATATCCTCCCAGTTCTTCTGATTATAATGATCCATCCCAAGAAAAACTCCCAGCACTCTGAACCCCTCTAAACACCAGAAGCAGTGCTGAGAAAGTACAGGCGGGCCTCTATCTTCCCAGTCACCCAGCAAGAAAGAAGCACTCTTTTGCCAGTTTATCCGAGAGGAGGAGGCTTTCTGGTAGACCTCAAGAGAATCTCTCAAGTTCATAACATCCTCATCTGATCTAATAATGACAGTGACATCATCAGCGTAGGCAATAAGTCTCACAGTCACTGAATCTGAGGTGAACGGGCACACAGTTGATACACCACAAAGCTTGTTTCTTAGAGCTACCAATAGTGGTTCAATAGCAACAGCATACAAAATGCCTGAGAGACCACACCCTTGTCGTATACCCCTGCTTACTTTAAATGGTCTCGTAAGGGAGTCATTCATTTTTAATATGCTATAAATATACGTGTACAGCAGTTTGACATAGGCAATAAATGACGGACCAAAACCAAACGCTTTAAGACACTAAAAAAGGAAGTTATGATCAACCCGATCAAAGGCCTTCTCTTGGTCCAAGGAAACAAAACCAATGTTGAGCTTATGTGCTCTGGCAAAAGAGATCATGTCCCGAATCAAAAACAGATTATCAAATATAGTCCGTTCCGGGATGCAGTAAGACTGGTCAGTATGAATCACAGAGGAAATATAAAGTTTAATCTTGTTGGTTAAAGCCTTAGAGAGTATTTTGTAATCTATTCCGAGTAATGAAACGGGGCGCCAACATCTGATGTCCTCAAGATTGCCTTTCTTGGGTAGTAGGGTGATCACAGCTCTCCGTAGGCTCACTGGTAGTGTATGTCTATTAATACTCACCATGAATACAGAAAACAAATCCTTTCCAATGACTGGCCAAAAGCGTTTGTAAAATTCGGCATTTAATCCATCCAAACCCGGAGCTTTGCCAGATGATAGTTCTTGAGCAGCTAAAGATACCTCATCAATAGTCAACAGTTTATCAAGCTTAGATTTCTCCTCTTTTAAAAGCGGAGGTAAATCCTGAAGGAGCAGGTCAGCCATCTCCTCATCACAAGGTTCAGCCCGATAAAGATCCTCATAAAAACGCAGTGAATGGGATATGATGTCATGTTCATCAGTAACTTTTCCCCCTTCCGGCAATTTCAAACAGTTCAAGATTTTCTTATCCACCGTCTTCCTCTCCAGGTTAAAAAAAAGGATGTTGGGGCATCTATGCTATTAAAATTCAAAAATCTTGCACGAACAAGTGTCTCCTGGGCTCTTACAGGGTACAGGTTACAGGTTCCACAGCAGGAGCCTATTTCGTTCCAAGGTATCCACACGGTCCCCTTCAAAATTGAGTTGTAGGATTTCTTGTTCAATCTGTGCCATCTTCTCGTCAAGGATACTTTTGTTGTATGCAGGATATCTCTGACAAAACAGTTTAATTTGGACTTTGCCAATGTCCCACCACTGGCTCAGAGACTTATACTGCATTTTTCTCTCTTTCCAGACCTCCCAGAAAAACGTGAAAGAGTGCACAAAGTTGTGATCTTGCAATAGCCTACAATTGAATTTCCAATAAGGGTGTTTAAAGGTGCTCTGTGCATTGGTGACATTAACAGACAGAAAATGATGATCAGATAAAGCAGTGGGGAAAATGCTGCTATTAAAGAACTTATCTCTTGCCGTTTTCTGCACATAAATTCTATCTAGCCTTGCACCAGATATCATATTGGAATTCATTCCAAGCCAGGTATATTGTCTAACCTGAGGGAAAGATTCCCTCCAAACATCTACAAGATCATGGTATGTAATCAAAGCCCTAAGCACATCAGCTGATTGACTGTGGGGTTCAGCATGGTTACTATCTAAAGTGTGATCCAAAGTGCAATTAAAATCTCCAGCAAGAACAATAGTCTTATCATGAGGAACATTACTTAACACAGTCTTTAGCTGCTCAAAAAAAGAAATGCGTTCTGGCCCAGTATTAGGAGCATACACATTAATAAAAGAAAAGTTGACACCATGAATTGTCACATCGACTCTCATCAGGCGACCAGAAATCATCTCAAAAATATTTATAGGTTGGCCTTTAAACTCAGGTGCCATAAGTATCGCAACCCCTGCACTAACCCTGGAGCCATGGCTCAGTATAGCCTGCCCCTTCCACTCACTCAGCCACTGTATCTGGTTATTAACATCAGTGTGTGTTTCCTGAAGAAACACTACACTGATGCTCGTTAGCATTACATAATCAAAAAGACTGGTCCGTTTAACAGCATCATGAGACCCATTGATCAGTTTTGATCAGCATTGATCAGGTTGTCAGGTTTACTTTGTTTTTCATTAAGCGCCCCAGTCTCGGGCACAGGTTGCGAGAGCACTTGGCTCACCTCTGCCGGCGGGACAGCGGAGATATGACTCGGCCCAGCCGCCTCCTCAGCAGCCTTTAGGCCGTCTTTAGAGGCAACCAGCCCCGGTCTCACCTCGGGTGAGTCATCCGGCACGGAAAGCGCCCCAGCCGGCTGTGGTTGTGAAGCCACAGCGGCCGCAGCACCATCCGCGCCCGTCACTCGCTCACTGTTCTCAGCCTCTGCAGCTAGAGCCACATCAGACCCCGCCGGCCTGTCCCGATTCGGGCATGTTTGCCTGATGTGTCCAAATGCACCACAGATAAAACATCTCATAGAATGAGAGCTAACGAATATGGTGTAATCCTTGCTATCAATATTTAGTTTGACCGACAGATTTAAGGGATCGCTCTGAGGATTTAATATCATGAAAGCCTGACGCCGGAAAGACATAACATGCTTAATTTCGGGGGTTTTGCATCCAAGCGGAATCATTTTTATAGGACTCACTATTTTGCCGTACCTCTGGAGTATTTGCTCTAAACGTTCGTTTTTTACAAACGGGGGGAACATTAGATAATACAACTTTTTTTTGATGGGCTTGATAAAGGCAAAACAGGTACAAAAGTATCTTTGATTATTAGTCCATATTCGATTAAATCATCTACCATTTGACTTTGATTCATACGGGAGGCCGATCTGATATGAGCGCCTCCGACTGCCGCACTAACGGCAATCAAACAATCCTCCACAGACACCTCGGCATAGGGCATACATTTGCAACCGTGCCCGAGCGTCAGCCGCGAAAAATCTCTCACATCCAACCCCATTACCCCCACACGCTGATCGAAGTCAGTAATGGTTAAACTTATAACCCGAACTACACTAACTGAAAAATCTAAATTCAAAAGGAAAGAGAAAATTCACTTCAACAGCGAGATACACTCACTCACACCAGACGGCTCCTTCCACTCGCTCCCAGCATGCACTCGAGAGAGAGAGAGAGAGAGAGAGAGAGAGAGAGAGAGAGAGAATATAGAAAGAGATCAGGAGAGAGAGAAGAGGAGAGAGAGAGAGAGAGAGAGAGAGAGAGAGAGGACAGACAATGAGAGACAGGAGAGGACAGAGAGGAGAGAAGAGAGAGAGAGAGAGGAATTATTTTTAAAGCCCTTTTTATTACTGTGGCTCATATTACAGTGCACATCAAATAAAACCAATACATTATTAATCCATTAAACCAAAAACAAGTCTATGCAATATTCGTAAAAAATAACTCATCTTCAACAACTGAGCATAGGGCACCATGGCTACACCATCTTAACTCAAAACTTAGAATATCGATTGTTGATTTGTAAAAGTAAAAATAAATTAAAATACGAGATTTGACCAGATTGAAAAACAAAAATACAACATCATCACCAGTTTTTCCTTCCAGCTTATTTTTCCTGCTCATGTATATAGCCAGTTTGGCTTGACCTAAAATAAAATTTAACAGCTGACTGGTAAAAATTTTACTCTGCACAAACTTAAAACCAAAAATGAAAATCAACATTGTAAAAGTCTCATTGAAAGAGAAAAAAATGCCTTCTAAAACTTCAAACAAAGACCTCAATCTTTCGCATTCTTTAAAAGCATGAAAAACTGTTTCTCTTTTAAAACAAAATGGACACTCTTCACTAACACCTGGATTAATAACTGAAATAAAAGCATTTACTCCAATTGCACAGTGCAGTACCTTCCATTGTAAGTCCCAAGCCTTTTTGGATAACGGTGGCTTATACAGAGTCCTCCACTCAGGTTTTACACACTCCACAATGTTAAAAAATTTACGCCACAGCGTATCAGTTCTACCATTTAAAACCTTTTTATTAAAAGCCTTAACACAAACTTTATAAAAGTGTTTTCCAGTGGCAGAATAAAAACTGGGACACACAGACTCTTTCTCTTTCAATAAAAAACCATAACAGTCATCCAACCTAGGGGAAAAAGCAGATATAGGAAAATCATCCATAGTAATATCATTATACATATCTCTTTGATAGTCCATCAATAAAACTTTTTCTTCATTGTACAATAATGATTTCCATTGTCTCATCATCAGTTCAACTGTTCGTATGGATTTGACTTTCAAAATGAAAGCCACTTGTTCAATTTTATCAAAGTCTATTCCAGCCACATGAATTAGATGTCCGAGTGTAACAATGTGCGCTTTTCGTAAGACAAAGTCCAGACCATGAAAGGTATGATTAATATCCCTTGAAATGTCAAATCGAGCTCAGTTGATTAAAGGTTCCTCCAAAAGCCACCGAAGGGAAGAGATTGTTCGATCTCTCTTGAAATCTAATAAACTCCATACCTTAAAAAGGTTCCGATAAAATACTGGCAGTCCATTCATATTCACTTTAAGAGGGTCCATGAGAAAAAAGGCTTTGTCCAACCCTAGTTCTTCAGTTTTGTTCAGAATAGAGCAAGATACAGCTCTCCATCCATCTTTTAAAAATCCAAACAGAAACCGTTGTAGAAACTGTAACCTAAACGCACCAATTCTACTTTTCACGTTAACAAGACCATGTCCACCTTCTTCTTTTGTTAAAAATATCACACTTTGTGGAACCCAGTGTAATTTGCACCAGAAAAAATCCACTACAATCCCCTGAATCTCTTCTACAAGTTGGGCAGGGGGATCCAGGCAAGCGAACCTGTGCCAAAGACAGGAAGCAACCAAATTGTTTACAATTAATGTTTTTCCTTTATATGAGAGTTTTGGCAATAACCATCTCCACTTGTCAAGTCTTCCTTTCACCTTATCTACCAACCCTTCCCAATTTCTTTTAACAAACATTTCATCCCCTAAAAACACTCCCAAGTATTTAAAACCTTCTAATTTCCAATTCAATCCATCAGGTAAATTTGGTTTTCCTTTCGCCCAACTACCCATTAAAACTGCTTCACTTTTTTCCCAATTTATTCTCGCCGAGGATAAAACATTAAAATCCTCTAAAATTTTCATTAGGATTTGTAAATCATTTTGTTCACTAATAAAAACAACCACATCATCAGCATATGCAGACAGATACAAATTATTTTCACAATTGGGTATATTTAAACCACATATGTTTTCTCTTATTTTACGCAAGAGGGGTTCAATTGCTAGTGCATATAGCATTCCAGACAGGGAACAACCCTGCCTAACACCCCTACACAATTTGAAAGGACTGCCTAAGCCACCGTTTATCTTCAGTACACTTTCGACATCACCATAGAGAACTTTCACTTTCTTAATAAAATCATGTGAGAACCCAAAAGCTTCTAAAGTTTTCCACAAAAATGAATGTTCTACCCTATCGAAAGCTTTTTCTTGATCTAGGGAAATAATCCCTATATTCAAATTTAACAATTTGGAGACATCAAACAGGTCCCTAATAAGGGTCACATTATCAAAAATTGATCTTCCAGGGATACAATAAGTTTGATCGGGATGTACAACCTGGTTTATTTCTTTAGACAATCTACTTGCCAACACTTTCAAAAGTAGCTTATAATCAGAACAAAGTAATGAGAAGGGGCACCAATTTTTAATTTCTAAAAGGTCTCCTTTTTTAGGGAGAAGAGTAATGACTGCCCTTCGACTACTCATTGGCAGTAGACCTACATTCAGGCTTTCATTTAACACTTGTAATAAATCTTCACCTATTTCAGACCAAAAGAATTTATAAAATTCAATTGGCAGTCCATCAATCCCCGGAGCTTTCCCGGATTCCATGTCTTTAAGGGCTATATGTAATTCTCCAAGACTAAAATTACTCGAAAGTACTATATTAGCACTTTTCGACAGTTGGGGTAGATTAAAAAAAAAAACACTTTCTCCATCACATTCTGCTTCTAAATCACTTTTATATAGATCTTCATAGAAAGTACAAGCTCTGGTTCGTATATCTGCATTATTCAACAAAATCTTCCCGTCCACAGAGCGCAAAGCATGTAAAAAACGCTTTTGACCATTCTTCTTCTCTAAGCTAAAAAAATACTTAGATGGTGTATCCATCTGTTCTAGGTTTGAAAAACGAGAACGAACCAACGCACCTTGTACTTTCAAACCAAGTAGATCTTCTAATTGAGATTTTTTGTTTGAGATCAACTCTGTATATCTTTGATTGTTTGCTGATTCGGCCAAAGACTGTAATTTAATAATCTCAGTCTCCAAATCTTTCATACAGTTATTTAACTCATTGGTGATGTTTCTAGTGTACTGTTGACAGAGTTGTTTTATCTGGACTTTACCAAAATCCCACCACTGTTGTATATCTTGGAAGGTACTTTTTGTCTTTTTAAAATCTTTCCAAAAAAAAATAAAAACATCCTTAAAATCTTTGTTACACAGCAGACTTGTATTAAAATGCCAATATGCACTTTGGGGTTTAACTTGGCTTAAGAAAAAAGAAACCAAAACCATTTGGTGATCAGAAAAACAAACTGGTAGAATAATACAATTTTTAAAAATACTCAACTGGTGTTTAAAACCATAAAAACGATCCATTCTATCTTGAGACACAACATTATCACAAGTGTGAGCCCATGTGTATTGTCTTTGATCACTATGAAACTGTCTCCAAATATCTTGTAACTCGTTAACCTGTATCAGTTTAGCAAGACATATTCGAGAAGGCATGTGAGGTTCCATATGATTTCTATCAATATTACTTTCTGTGCAGTTAAAATCTCCTCCAAGAAATAAATAATCTTCCGTACAACAATTTTTCAGCGTAGAATTAAGAATCTCTAAAAAACTAATCCTTTCAATGGCTGAAGTCGGAGCATAAACACAAATAAAAACAAAAACAAAGTCTTCAAAAACTGCTTTTACTTTCAAAAGTCTTCCACCTATGATCTCTTCAACACTATAAGAAATAGGGCAGAAACTTCTAGAAAATAGAATCGCCACACCTCCACTAAGTGAGGTGTTGTGACTAAGAATAGAAACACCATCCCATTCTTGCATCCAGTCGACCGCAATCTTCACATCACTATGTGTTTCTTGGACAAAAATAACATCTATTCTTTTTTGTTTGACAATTTCAAATAGTTTAGCTCTCTTTTTAATATTCCTTGCACCGTTAACATTCAATGATGCGATACGTACTTCAGCCATCGAAAAAAATAAAAAATAAAATAAAAATATCACCAGTCTATAATCCATAAATTATATAATTAATATTTTTCACTGTTTTCATTCAAATCAACACTGAGTTTACGAACAATTTTCTTCAGGCGATACATCTCTTTGTTCACAAAACGACCTTCAGCCATAAACTCCTTTGTGTTCTCCACAAACTTTCCTATATCAGGAAAATACTTATCAACTAAGACTCCTCTCTTGTTTTTTGTTAATTTGAGAAACATTTTGATATCATCAACACCATAGTCATGACTTGAAATCTCGCTTTGAGACAGGGTAGTACTTGAGTCAGAAAACTCACTGTCGCTGTCTGAACTCGTCTGATCAGCAAGAACATCTACTTCAAACTTCTTTAACTGTCCGTGAACTCGACTTTTATCTGCCTTTTTCCTTTTCAATGGCACTTTGAACAAAATTTGCCCTAAACTCTTTTCGCCAGACAAAACATCACTCTCTCGAATCGCCACATTGTCAATTACAAAACTGGTTTTATCGCTTGACTCACCTCTGTCATCCTCATTCGAAACGTTTTGACTTTCCTTCTCCACTGAAACCAAAGGTTCCATTTCAGACTCCGCACATTGGACTTCGCCAAGTTCGTTTGCTTGTACCGCTGCAGGCTCCATTCCGATTGAGGCTTCTCCAGCCTCATCGCTTATCGAAGCCGCAGGAACTGTGAGATCGTTAGCTTCGCCTTCCTCGACAGCTGTACGATTTTCTTCCGCCATCTTATTCGGACAAGCACGGACCAGATGTCCTACTTTCCCACAGCCGAAGCATTTAATTTTTTCCGTGGTGACAAAAACCACATAATCATAGTCATCCACACGGAAATTCAGCGCGAGATCTAAGTCAGAATCATTATTCACAATCATGTACACCGAACGTCTGAAAGAAACAACATGTTTCAGAAGAGGAGAAGCTCGACCGATTGGGATTTTTTTAATCGAGGAGACTAATTTACCATAGCGAGTCAGCGCCTGTGTTAAAACATCATCACTTATAAACGGTGGAATATTCGAAAGAGTGACCCTTTTTGACGGTACGGAAAGTGGTAGGACAGAAATAAATACACCATCAAGCACAATACCTTTCTGAACTACTTCATTTGCTTTCTCGATCGTGTTCAGAAAGATTACAATGGCACTGT
>NW_026634259.1:0-19012 GCF_024868665.1 Triplophysa rosa
GGCCTTTGATACAGTCAACCACGCTATACTCGAGCAGTGTGTCGGCATTAAGGGCATAGCACTTAAATGGTTCCAGTCATATTTGACAGACAGAAGTTTTTCTGTTCACCTTTCTCGTCATCTGTCATCTGCTGCCCCTCTTTTTTGTGGTGTTCCCCAAGGGTCAATATTGGGCCCTATGCTGTTTTCCTTGTATTTGCTGCCCTTGGGGTATATTTTTGGAAAGCACAATATTACCTTCCATTGTTATGCGGATGATGTTCAAATTTATTTGCCTGTCAAAACTAAAAACAAAGCTTCTTTTCAGTCATTACTTAATTGCCTGAGAGATTAAAAAATAAGACTGGATCAGAACTTTTTGTGTCTTAATGAAAATAAGACTGAGATTGTGGTGTTTGGTCGTCCTGGGGACTTGAGTGCTTGTGTAGATGCACTGGGTGATTAGGTTTGTACGCTCGTCCATTTACCAAGAATCTCGGTGTGATTTTTGACAGTGCTCTTAAATTTGAAAAACAGATTAGCTCTGTCGTAAAAGCCAGTTTCTTTCAATTGAGACTCTTGGCAAAAGTCAAGCCTTACCTTCCGCGTAAGGAGTTTGAATGTGTAATTCATGCTTTTATAACATCAAGGCTAGACTATTGTAACTCTTTATATGTTGGTGTGGATCAGTCATATCTTCAACGTTTACAGTTAGTCCAAAATGCAGCAGCTCGACTTTTTTTTTAAAGATTTATTTTTGGGCATTTTTTTGCCTTTATTTGAGAGACAGTGGTTGTAGAGAGGACAGGAAGTGAAGTGGACGAGAGAGGGGGTAGGGTCGGGAAAGGACCACGAGGCGGGATTCAAACTCGGGTTGCCCGGGACGCACCAGCGCCATATGTTGGAGCACGAACAACTCGACCATCTGGCTCCGACAGCAGCTTGACTTTTGACTGGGACTAAAAAGTATGAGCACATTACCCCAGTGTTAGCTTCACTACACTGGCTTCCTGTTCATTTCAGGATTGATTTTAAGATTTTGTTATTTGTTTTTAAGATCTTACACTGCAAATAAGGGTAGTTCAAATATAAGAAATAAAAACTAAATTTGAGGAGGAAATTACTTAAAACAAGAGAAATTATCTGTCCATGCAGCAAGTTAATTTCACTTAACAAGAAATCTTAAAATAAGATTGTCAAATCGCAAAATAAGAAGGACCTGATAAGTATTCAAAAGGATTAAAATAAGAAGAAAAGGCTGATTATTAGATCAAATTACTTGAAAACAAACTTTCTACAGCACAATAATAAGTGAAATATACTGAATATAAGCAAATAATTCTTTTTTTTTTAAATTGTATTCTTAATTTTAGCACATTAAGGCTTCAGAACAAGAAAAAAAATCACTAATTTAAGCAAAGCATTACTCAGTATTAGTGAAATATGATAAAGCTGTTTCTTGATAAAAGTTGGCTTATCTTGAAATAAACCTAAATCCATATTAAAACTAAAACCAAAAACTTAAAACCAGTGCTAATTCTTAGAATATACATCTTAACTGATTCAAACACAACCATGCAAGTTGAGTACAGTCAACATTTATTAAACTGTCAAGAATAACATATAATAACATGCACATCAGTAACAGTGAGTCAAGGTTAATGCACACTTTTTAGCATCACATTTCCCCCCCCAAAAAAAGAATCACTTTTGCACAGCAAACAGCATCAAAACACGTACACTGCAAGTGCTTTTGTCACATGCAAGACAATCCATAAAAACTTAAAATAAATTTGTACACTATAGTGTAATAAAGTATTCAAATATGTCTCAGTTAGAGTGCCATCTAAAATTTGAGACCTCTCGAAAGTAAAAAGAAACTCGGAGAAGTGGAATAGCTAGGCAAGTCAGGAACTAGGCAGTCAAGAACAAAAGTTACTGATAGACATCGCAAACAAAAACAAACAGTCCTGACAAAATGCTACTTGAGGTTCACCTATTTTGCAACAAATGATTTCCATTCAGCCATTGCTTTCTTATATGCGCTAGTAGCATCTCGATCATGGATGGCATCACCAATTACCTCTGTTTGAATGACAGAGAGGACCGTGGCAACACATTTTGGGTATGTTAAGTGCAGAGTGTAGTAGTATGCCATCAATACCAAGATTCCTTCCCAGAATTCCTCCTGGGGGAGGGTGCACACAGGGATGTTTCCCACGGCGACAATGCAGGTTGCTCCATCAAAAAGCAGCACCGGAGAGTAGAGAAGCCGCTTCTCCAGGTATAACCCAGGGTCCTCACCCAGCTGGAATAAAGTAAAGAGTTTAAAGAGAATCAGTGCTGTGCATAAAAACTGCTTCAAAGGTTGTGCATGTGTTCATTGAACACAATCATTTTTTGATGAACTNTAAGCCTGGATCAGAACTTTTTGTGTCTTAATGAAAATAAGACTGAGATTGTGGTGTTTGGTCGTCCTGGGGACTTGAGTGCTTGTGTAGATGCACTGGGTGATTAGGTTTGTACGCTCGTCCATTTACCAAGAATCTCGGTGTGATTTTTGACAGTGCTCTTAAATTTGAAAAACAGATTAGCTCTGTCGTAAAAGCCAGTTTCTTTCAATTGAGACTCTTGGCAAAAGTCAAGCCTTACCTTCCGCGTAAGGAGTTTGAATGTGTAATTCATGCTTTTATAACATCAAGGCTAGACTATTGTAACTCTTTATATGTTGGTGTGGATCAGTCATATCTTCAACGTTTACAGTTAGTCCAAAATGCAGCAGCTCGACTTTTTTTTAAAGATTTATTTTTGGGCATTTTTTTGCCTTTATTTGAGAGACAGTGGTTGTAGAGAGGACAGGAAGTGAAGTGGACGAGAGAGGGGGTAGGGTCGGGAAAGGACCACGAGGCGGGATTCAAACTCGGGTTGCCCGGGACGCACCAGCGCCATATGTTGGAGCACGAACAACTCGACCATCTGGCTCCGACAGCAGCTTGACTTTTGACTGGGACTAAAAAGTATGAGCACATTACCCCACCAGTGTTAGCTTCACTACACTGGCTTCCTGTTCATTTCAGGATTGATTTTAAGATTTTGTTATTTGTTTTTAAGATCTTACACTGCAAATAAGGGTAGTTCAAATATAAGAAATAAAAACTAAATTTGAGGAGGAAATTACTTAAAACAAGAGAAATTATCTGTCCATGCAGCAAGTTAATTTCACTTAACAAGAAATCTTAAAATAAGATTGTCAAATCGCAAAATAAGAAGGACCTGATAAGTATTCAAAAGGATTAAAATAAGAAGAAAAGGCTGATTATTAGATCAAATTACTTGAAAACAAACTTTCTACAGCACAATAATAAGTGAAATATACTGAATATAAGCAAATAATTCTTTTTTTTTTAAATTGTATTCTTAATTTTAGCACATTAAGGCTTCAGAACAAGAAAAAAAATCACTAATTTAAGCAAAGCATTACTCAGTATTAGTGAAATATGATAAAGCTGTTTCTTGATAAAAGTTGGCTTATCTTGAAATAAACCTAAATCCATATTAAAACTAAAACCAAAAACTTAAAACCAGTGCTAATTCTTAGAATATACATCTTAACTGATTACTCAAACACAACCATGCAAGTTGAGTACAGTCAACATTTATTAAACTGTCAAGAATAACATATAATAACATGCACATCAGTAACAGTGAGTCAAGGTTAATGCACACTTTTTAGCATCACATTTCCCCCCCCCAAAAAAGAATCACTTTTGCACAGCAAACAGCATCAAAACACGTACACTGCAAGTGCTTTTGTCACATGCAAGACAATCCATAAAAACTTAAAATAAATTTGTACACTATAGTGTAATAAAGTATTCAAATATGTCTCAGTTAGAGTGCCATCTAAAATTTGAGACCTCTCGAAAGTAAAAAGAAACTCGGAGAAGTGGAATAGCTAGGCAAGTCAGGAACTAGGCAGTCAAGAACAAAAGTTACTGATAGACATCGCAAACAAAAACAAACAGTCCTGACAAAATGCTACTTGAGGTTCACCTATTTTGCAACAAATGATTTCCATTCAGCCATTGCTTTCTTATATGCGCTAGTAGCATCTCGATCATGGATGGCATCACCAATTACCTCTGTTTGAATGACAGAGAGGACCGTGGCAACACATTTTGGGTATGTTAAGTGCAGAGTGTAGTAGTATGCCATCAATACCAAGATTCCTTCCCAGAATTCCTCCTGGGGGAGGGTGCACACAGGGATGTTTCCCACGGCGACAATGCAAGTTGCTCCATCAAAAAGCAGCACCGGAGAGTAGAGAAGCCGCTTCTCCAGGTATAACCCAGGGTCCTCACCCAGCTGGAATAAAGTAAAGAGTTTAAAGAGAATCAGTGCTGTGCATAAAAACTGCTTCAAAGGTTGTGCATGTGTTCATTGAACACAATCATTTTTTGATGAACTTATCAGACTGCAACTAATGAATTTAAAAAAAAACCAAGAGCGCTATCAACAGTTAAAAATGCTTATAATTTACTGTCGGAACAGAAGAAATGAACATGAATTTTGGGTGAACTTAGTTAAAAATTCTAAATTTATGAACTGTGAACATAAATGATTTAAATTAATCTGAAATGAACTGAACTTTGAAATAGTTCTAAGTGTGAACATGTACAACAATGCCAGTAAACGAAGGACACATTAAAGAGTGGTAAAGGCCTAACATGACAATTCTCACCTTAAGGATATGAAGCAGTGCCTCACTGGCATTTCCGAGACGCTTTGGTGGTGGAGTTGGTGAGGGAAAAAGTGATGGGAGTGCATTGAGGAGGGTGAGAAATCCACTATGGAACAGAAAATGGCTTTTTATTGAATGGTTGGAACATGGCTGACATGGATTTGGTATGGAACAGCAACTTACCTCCACGCAGATCCAAGGGGAAAGAGGGTTTCAGTAACTTCTTCCACACACCATAAAACTGCACTTTAGCACAAAAGTCTGCCCATCTTCCCTTCATTTCCTCTAAGTATTTGTGGTTGCCACCAAGTATGCGACGCAGCTCATCCATTCCCTAGGACAAAATTGTGTTCAGTTATTACAACTATGAGCAGGCTTAATATAGGGCAGGCTGAACAGACAGAAGCACAGAGTACCAAAACGGGAAGTTAGGAAGCTTACATTTCGAATGTCTTTGAAGCATGGATATGCCTCAAAGATTTTCTTGGGTCGGTCTTCTTCCTTTGTAACATCTGCATCAATGAAAGCACACCTGGCCTTAAACTCAAGGTCCAAAAGTTGGGCAACATAGCCTTGTTTGGGTTTTGCATTGGGCTTCTTGTACATACTGCTCAATGTTTTGTAGTGCCTGGCCTGCATCTTCATACTGTCCTGGCCGGCTAGAACAAAACAGTCAGGGAAAGATGTTTTTATGTAAACACTTGCTAAATGTTTTACTTAACATATATTGTGATACATGACTTTAAAGTTAAATGCAAGTTTAAGATGCTTGATCATAAAATAATGTGTCAAATCAATTGACGTAAGGAAAATATAATAATTTGTTGATATTGTTCACATCAATGTGGACAATGACTGTGTCAGCTCATAGATTTAAGTCAGAAAAGTGTGTTCAGTAACATCCAATATCTTAAACTCTTATCTTAAAAATTAAGAAATAACATATGATTTGCTTATGAATCTTAATTGAACCTCCAACAATTTAGACTCTGGCTTGCCACTCTGAGTGGTGATAACAGGCTCAGAGGTGGCAAAGGGTAATGGTAGGCTTACCAACAACGTCCTCTGCAGGTGCAGTTAGTGGAGTGGTCAAAGTCTTGGGCAAGGGGTCTGAGGCTGAGTCAGATGGCGGTGAGGCCAGGGTGATATTGTGTGGCTTCCTTGGCACATGGGTGGGTGGCTGTAGTGAAAACGCTTCTCCTGGGGAAAATATTAGAATAATTTATAAGTATAAGCAACATAACAGGAAAACACAGGCCAATATCCAACATTGTGCATGCCGTACGATGTACTCTGGTGCATGAGATGGAGGCAATTGTAGTATCAGTACAGGTTTAAACTTTTTAGATGTACAGAAACCATACTATGATGGCACACATTTTTTCCCACTTTAAGCACACACCTGCACTGAAACTGTCCTCGCCAAGTTCATCATTGCTCTCAAGAATTACGGTGTAATCACTTGAACTGCTTGTGTCGCCACTTCTGTCACAATCTGTATCATTGTATGTGTTGTTTGAGCAAAAGAGAGTCCTCTTTGCCACCCATCGTTGTGGCATGGAGCCCTGCCTCTTCCTTGGAGACCTCATATTTTGGAGTCGCTTGTACATTTTGGTGTAGATGGTCAGCTGTGGTGAAATAATGTTTAAAAAGTTGTTTTTCTTTTTGCTGTCTCACACACAATTTATGTAATTAAAGGAGAGAAAAAAACATAACTTACATAAGGCATATCTGTGCCAGCATCTCGTAACATAGGGTAATAGTCAACAATCTTCTGTGACATTACTCTCATTTCGAGTTTGGAGGGGTATTTTACTTCTTTCCCCATGGGACTAGCACGCAGGATCGCAACCATGCTGGTGATTGTGTTTCTTATAAGTCTGCAACATAGCTCCTTCGACATCTTGCAATCCCTTCCCTTTCCATTGCGGAGCAATGCAAAGTACTGGCTGCGCACCATCTCTAACTCTGAATCTGTGTACACCACATACTCTGGTGGGTCTGGCATTTTCATTGTTTTGTCAGTAGTTTGGGATATGGGGGTGGAGGCTTGAGGCTGGCATGGTGGCACGGCACTAGTTGAGGGTATAATCCCACTTCCACTACAAGTGTTGGCATCTTGGTCAGTAGTGTTTTCACACTATTAAAATTGTGGGGGATAACAAAATAAAAGACAATTAAGAACATTAACATTATGAGACAATTTAACAGTAATAATCCCATTAGTTATTCCAATGTGTATTTACCTTTTGACTGATGAAATCCCAAAGCTTCTTTCTCCTGAGAAAATCTTCAGGGCCAGAAAAAAGATCCTTCAGGTCATCACGGCTAAGGCTTTTTAAAGCCTCCTCATCAATACTGGCAGCTGTAAATTGATAAGACAAATATATGATTATAGGTTAGTAGGGCTGCATGATTAATCGGAAAAATCCCGATCTCGATTCATACATAAATGCGATCTAATTTCTAAATGATGGCAATTCACTTCTGTGTATTTCCTGCATCAGTTTCGCTGCATTCACATGTTACTGGTCGCACTCACACAGTGTAAAACAACATGCATTTTGAGGCTTTTACTTATCAATGTTATAGCCGCAACAATTGGTGGCGCCA
Organism: Triplophysa rosa; assembly: GCF_024868665.1. Classification (NCBI taxonomy): domain Eukaryota; kingdom Metazoa; phylum Chordata; class Actinopteri; order Cypriniformes; family Nemacheilidae; genus Triplophysa; species Triplophysa rosa. Next base: position 7,334 of record NW_026634259.1, read on the forward strand.
AATACGGGTAAAACAAGTTTGATCAGGACTGAAGCCACCATTAAAATACAAACAGTCATTTTAACACTCTGATGCTCGAATGGACATTGAGGATTGTATTGTATGTTTTTAGATTGTAATCTGTGTCTTTTAAACTAGTTACTTTTATTAAAAAATTGGTTAAAAATATAAAAAAATGAAAAGTATATGCACACACAATTAAGTGTATCCTGCTTAATAAATAAATAATAAATACCAGCACATTATTTTAACTGAATGTCCTGTGTTTTTTCTTTACTTGAGTGCAATAAATATTATGGTAAAAGAAAAAAAGAGAATTGTGTAAGAGAATCGCAATCACAATTTCCATAGAGAAAAATTGTAATTCACATTTTAGCAAGAATCGTGCAGCCCTATAGGTGAGACACAATCTAGCTCTCAATCACATTGTTGTTATGTTTTGTCTCTCTGAATTCCAACACAATTCAGCCCATGACAGAATGTTTGCAACCCTCAAATTATTATTTTTATTGTAATTAATAATCTGCATGAAATGAACATACATTTTCAAAATAACTGCTTGCCAAATGATTCCTACTTGAAAAGGAAATTGAACCGAAGCCCTTTTAGAAGGATGTCTAAAAAATGAATTAGCTAAGGCAAAATTGACCAATTGACCACACTATCAACAAAATTATCAATTAAGTTGCTGCTTCTGACAGCCTCATAAAATGTATATTGCTTGAAGTACATACACTGGGGCATTACATGCACCAATTTGTACATAATTAATACATACACAATTAATACTATTCACTAATAGATTTAAGAAAAATCTATTAATGAATTCAAATCGAATTGTGTGTTCAACAACAATATATTTTAGTAGATCCACAGTCAGAGATTAATATGAACCTTAACTGATTCAGTTCAAAAAATACATTAAGGAAATGAGAAGCATTAATTGCAGCAACAATAATTTTTCTGAAAATTACTTTTTTTTTTACTTTGGACACTTAGGCCTATATTTCATCGTAATAAACCATAAAAAAGGAAGTAGTTGTTTTTTATTCTAAAATTCTTCTTTAAACTGACAAACATTGATTTGAAGCATGTAGTGTATAAATGGAAAATCAAAAAATGTATATTAGGTATATTTTTTCAAAAGAAACTAACAGTTGGGAGCTGATATAATTTTACGTAAGTTACTTATTTTCTCTCACTGTAACTTAGTTATCCACGATGCTAAAGCATGGCCTTTTTTGCAGACAGGCATTAGCCAGCTAACAGTGTGCAACATCCCATGATCAAATATACAGATACAGACGCTAACATTGCTAAACTAATCAGCAAATAATAATGAAAACACGACCTACCCTCTAACACCGACAGTATGGTGTAGTCAAAATTGTCCATGCCGACTCAACAGAGTTCTCCCGCTCGCACAAGCCTTAACGCGCAGTACCTGTTAAGACCCACAACCAGAGTGAGCCAGCAGCCCCCATGGAGAAATGCCGTTATGTATCTTAACAACAGTGTGGTTCTGAAAACATGAATTTTGCCAATATAATAAACCTATGTAGGCTGAAGTTACATACCTGTTGCCTGCTCAGTTCGCATCAAAGATAGTGCCTCCGTTAAGAGCGCGAAACCGCTTCAACGTACGTTACTGACGTCATCGAGATGTGACGGACATAAACTGACCGATGTGCATAAAACAAAAATATATTCTACTTAATAAAAAATCGTTTTAAAATAACATATTATAATCTAAAAAAACAGTTATTAAATATTGTATGTTAAATGGACATAGGTAATACAAAGTATTAAAATAATTACCTCACTTTCCCATCCTCCTTCAGGTTCATGGTCATCAGACGGCGACAGCGCGTAAACGGTGCATCATGGCTGCGTGGAGATGTATGATCTGTTGCGTCTTTGTTGCTTTAACTCTGAAAGTGCTTCTTAGCCACATACATGCAATTCATGGTCGTAGTCCGGATTTTTGGGTTTACTGTGGAATTGATGGTTGTGAACAAGACTTCAGTTTTCAACTCATTCTTTCGCCACATTAAACGGACACATCCTCTGTATTTGACGACTGGATGCCCACCAGGGGGGCGGAGAACGACGCCCACAGCACAGTCACGGGGTTTCGAAAATTTTGGTGTAACAATCTTTTCCAACTGTAACAACACTCCCGCAACAACAAGCGCTGAGGAAATATCGCCTGATGCCTCTCGACCTGAAACACCTCAACCTGATGACATCACTGTCCCAGTAAGTTTCAATGGTCATTTTGATATATATATACAGTATATATACACACACACACACACACACACACACAATTTTTCAATGGATATAGGCTAATTCAACATACCTCAGAACAAGAAAATAACTTATTATACTTGATTTTATTATGAAACATTTAATTTTAATATTACTAAAACATAACAGAGAATAATTGAAAAAGATAGAAATTAGCTGATGTGACAGCACAGCACTGCATTTCATGTGCTTTGTGTGTTAGACGGCATTTCATGTGGCACATTTAGAGAATTAAAAAAAATTAAAAGTAAATACAAGTAAAGTTCATTAATTCGTTAATCGTGATAAATTACAGCCTTTACTGTGATTATTCATTAATAATAATAAAAAAAGGGTTTTGAGTCAACTTTACACCTGCACCTCTTTGGATGTGTTTCTTTGTGTTGTCTTTGCAAATAGTATTGATGTCTATTTAAAGAATCTAAAAAATGTATTTTGAATAATATGATACAAAAACAGCTTTAGTTTAAGTCAAACACAATCATTAGTGTCAGGATATAAAAAAGTGCTTTTTTGTGTTGTTTTTAAGGAAGAACCTGTTGCAGTAACATCCACAGCCAGACCTGATATTGCCAGATCTGCAGCGGCCTTTGCAATCAGTGTCCGGCAACAGTGCCACTTGTCCCAGGTATGCTTGTCCTGGTGGGTCAATATTTGTATATATTGGTAGTCATTTTGATGTGTCAGTGTAGTGTATATTGTGGACCTCTAGGTTAGGATTAATAGTGGGGAGGATTTAATATGAATCAAAAAATTTTTTTACAGAGAACGGTCAACAATGTCATCTCAGGGGTGCAACAATACCAAGCTGTTCTCCTGGATACGCTTAGGGAGGGAATGAGAAGGGTGTTTGAAGAGCATCCCAAGACGACCACTCAGCTTCAAGATGAGGTTTTGGCTACATTTGATAAGTTCATAGACCCTTTCTCCACCACTGCATATGGACAGAATAGAACTATTCAGGAGCTGTTCAATCCAGTCAACCCAAAAGAAGAAGTAGTGTCCCAGAAGATTTGTTGGGTTAAGCGAGGTCGTTCAAGAGTCATGGCCATAAGAAACAAAAGTTTTTACTATGTACCACTAATTGAAAGTCGAAAACAGTTATTGACCAATTCTAGAATCTTTGCCATGTTAAATACTCCACCACAAAGAAGCAAAGAAGGATTCTTTTATGACTTTACTGATGGGGACCTCTTTACATATCATCCTTTATATTCTGAAAGGCCTAATGCATTACAAATAATATTGTACTCAGATGAAATTGAAATATGTAACCCCTTAGGGTCCCATGCTTCTGCAAATAAATTGTTGATGGTTTATTATAGTTTGGGTAATATTGATCCAAAATTTAGGTCAAAGTTGGCTGCGATACGACTCCTTGCTATTGCCAAGGCAAATGATATTTCTCAGTGGGGTGTTGATGTTGTACTAAAAAGAATTCTAGAGGATCTAAAACTGCTTTACAATGGTGTACGTATTGAAACGCCAAATGGTGAAATTGAGTTGTTTGGCGCGGTGATAGCCGTATGTGGAGACACACTTGCCCAGCATGAGCTAGCTGGCTTTAAAGAAGGTGTCGGTTTTGCCTATAGTAAATGTAGACACTGCGAATGCACCTTTGAGGATATGCAAAGTATTTTTGATGACAATAAGTTTGTTGAAAGAACTCTGGAAAAGCACATCAGGCAGTGTCTTGAAATAGACAAAGCAAGCTCCGATGCCTTAAAGGCATCCCTCAGAACCACTTACGGGATTAACAGAAGAAGCAGACTTGTTGATTTTCCAGCATTTGACCTGATCAAACAAACTCCACAGGACATAATGCATGTCATTTTTGAGGGCGTCGCACCAATGGAAGTTAAGCTTGTATTAAAACACCTTATTCTATCAGGACAGATAGAATTAGATGAGTTTAATTCAGCCATTCAAAATTTTCCTTACTCACCTCTCGAAATACGGGATAAACCATCTCCTCTTAGTGTCAGCACTTTGACTGCTAACGACAACAGATTGAAACAGTCTTGTGGGCAAATGTTGATACTTTTGAAAATACTACCTTTCCTTTTGAATGATGTGGACAATGAGTATGTTACATTTATTGTGAAGTTAATTGAGATAGTTCAGATAGTCCTTGCTCCCATTATTTCTTTGCAAACGGTATTACGGCTTAAAGGTATGATTGAGCAACACCTGTATCAGTTCAAACAACTTTTTCCTGAAGTCAATGTAATACCCAAGCAGCATTACATGTTGCATCTTCCAAGTCAAATCATATCACTTGCTCCTTTAATAAGGAGTATGTGCATGCGATTTGAGGCAAAGCACAGTTATTTTAAGCAGTGGGCTTCAAAGTTAAATTTTAAAAATGTTTGTAAATCACTTGCAAATCACAATCAGTTTCTTGAATGTTGTCAGAATGAAATAGGCATTGAGCATCCAATTTTTGCAAATGAAAGAGAATCAGGGCCTGTCTCAGCTGTCAAAAATTCTGAATATGTTAAGGGAAAAGTAAGAGATTTTTTGGGAATAGAGGTCATACAATCAGTTCTCTCTGTGCAATGGTATATCCTCAATGGCAATAAGTACATCAGTGGGAAGTCTATGATTATCACAGATGTGGATGATGCTTTCCCAGTGTTTGGACTGATAAAGGATATCTTTGTGATTGATTCCTCTTTTGTTGCTTTTGAGTACCAGAGATATGAAACTTTACATTTGAATCAAGACTTGTTGGCATATGAAGTGGCAGTGCCCACTCTTGCCCAGGCTACAGAATTAGTACATGAGCTCATTGATTACACTTCATATTGTTCTATAAGTTTCAAAGAAAGTGTGTTTGTGCCAATAAAATATAGTCTTTGTGATATTATTGCCTATAGAAATGGGCGTGAGGATGTGTAATTGTATCATGAGTTGTGGTTGAGGTTTATTTTCCATGCTGTTTGTACATGTTTGTAAAGTCTGAGGCTTTCTATTGAATAAATTATTTTCAACAGATGCTTTGTGTGTTATTCTTAAATCAAGTAACTTGAGGTTGTTACTGAATCTAAAAACAAGTTTTTTTTTTTGTGAGACCTAGAGCTACAATGAAAATAACCTATTTTAAGATTTATTCACTCAATTTTAAGATTACCAGGCTAATTGAGACAAAAAAGACATGTCCATGATCAATTTAAGATTATACCATAAATGCAAAGATCAAAAACAAGTAATTAACTATAAAAACAAGATAATTCATCTAACATGTCTAAATCTAAGATTTTAAATCTTGGCAAGTGCAGAACAATTTGCAGTGTAAATGGGCTAGCGCCTTTCTATTTATCTGAGCTTTTAAATGTACATGTACCTGTAAGAGCACTTAGGTCGTGCAATCAGATGCTTCTTGATGTTCCGAGAACCAGGTTAAGAAATAAAGGTGACTATGCTTTTTCAGTGGTAGCACCAAATTTGTGGAATGGTTTACCTGTACGATTGATTAAGAACTGCTCAGACTGTTGGAATTTTTAAGTCATTACTTAAGACACACCTGTATTCTTTGGCTTTTATATCAGGCTGAGCGGAGACATTGTGATGTAATAATTACACATATATATTTATATTATTATAATTTTTTTCCTATTGTATTTGTGTTGCTTGTGTGTGATTGCCTTTGGACATTGTGAAGCACTTTGGTCAACCATGGTTGCTTTTATATGTGCTATATAAATTAAATTGAACTAGATAAATATATATATATATATGTAACCCTTCTCTTAACCCTAAGGAGTTAATTTAATATTTCCTAAACAAAAAAACCCTAGGTTCCCAGCAAGTAGATGGTGAATTAGGCCGGTATTTTTCCCTTTAGATCTTTTTCCGATTTACTGGAAATTGTTTCCCCTGCTGTAACAAATTGCTTATAAGACTGAAAAAAATACAGCAACACCAGTGTTAAGGAGGAAAAGAATGACAAAGATGTATTTTTTTTTTAATTAACGTATTAACCTCCTTTTTCTTTGAATATTTCTTATTCCCCTCTTTAGAACTCAGTCTTCTATAACTCAATCATAATATGAAATGACAATGAAAAAAACAAAAGTGCTGTGATAAAGCACTAGAACCACATACAATAATAAACAACAACACTTTCAAGATCAGTTATACATGAAAACATTCTTTCTGTAGTGTTCACATGTTTTTGGGGGTCTCATTCAGTCCAAATACGTGCAAATCCATCGAACAGTTCAGATGTAACGTTGCGCGAGTGACTCTGTCCAACAAGCGATCGCTTGTTACCGTTGGGGCCCAGTTCGTTGGTGCACATTAACACTGAATGAATTCAAAGTAATCCCACTCAATCAACAGTCGTGGAAAAGAACTCACTTACGTTTGTCCGATGAATCAGAACCAATATGGAGATCACTCACGCCACAGACATTCAGCTTCTCTTCAAATGCAGCTTTTGACACACGATGAATCCCGTCGATCCACTTCCCATGACGAACACACAATCTGTCGGGTCCCAAACAAATCCGTCGTCCCTCACAAGCAGTCACTGTCTGCTTTTACCTTCATAAAAGCAGTCACTGTCCATAACTGCGATTGTCTTGCTAGCAGCTAAGCTAACATCGCGCACGACTGGACTCCGGGTAATGAATCACTGGATTGAGAAGAATAACAAAAACGAGATGCACTTTAAAGAGCAAAAGAAACCCAACAAAAGTTGTTTATCTACACCTCACCCTTATATTACATATGGTAGTCTCCTAAATGATGACACTCTTTCTTCAGCGCACGCTCACCCCTTGCCATATGCGATGCCCTTTTTTTCTTCCTTGCTTGACTCTCATTATCATGCAGTTTTTAATCTTAACAGTCATTGGCCCGCAATAGCACACTTTCTCATTGGATATGAACAAAACAGAGAGAGTAACATCACATTTTTCTATTAAATAATAATATAATAAGTAAAGAAAAGAAAATACATTTGAATATTTTGACAAAGCATATTAAACAAGGCATATTTTGGGGGTCCCTACATATACATAAACCAACATATAACAAAAAGACTAGAAGAAGAAACATAGAGAGGGTGTGTTTGCACCACGTCAGTAAGGTCGTGCCGGGGCTCCTTAACAAAAAGTCAGGATAGGTGAATGACGATCAGCACAAGGGCCAGATCCACCACCAGGAATCAACCCCGTGCAGGGATTCCCACAATGAATCCGAAGAGAAAGGATGGAGACGCGAGGTAGTTGGAGCCGTTCTCCTCCAAAACGGTGACATTTTAAATTGGTCACCACGATGGAGATGGTGGGTGCAAAAATAAGAGAAGGACTGGTAGCTTTATTTAAAGCTCGGTCCCACAAAGGTAAGATCTCTATCGATCCTTGGGTTAAAATCCAAAAACTAGGAATAATTGGTTAAATTTTATGTACAGAGTGAGTAGATGAATAACAAATAAATAAACGCATCAAATGGATGGATGATGAGGAAGGGTCAATTGATGGGTGGCGGATGGTTGGGTCTATCGGTGGAAAACTAACCTAATGATCAGTAGAGAAATGGTGGTGAGGTATAGGCAGTCAGAGCGGTTCTCCTCCAAAACGGTGACCTTTTAAATTGGTTTAAACCTTTTAAAAAAAATTTAAAAAGAGGGGTAGGACTGGAAGCCTGACTGGAAGCCTTGACCTGAGTCACTGACTGCAGTGAACATCTGAAGGGATCCTGAGAAAAAAAAAATATATATATATATAAAAAATCATATAAACCAACGGATCTAAATGAAAAAATAATTTACAGAATAGGTAGATGAATGAAAGAAATGACAAATAGGTACCATAAATAATTCATAAGCCAAGGGAATAATGAAGATTTCTATCTATTGCCCTTAACATAATTTCTTTGCTGTATGTCCTGCCGCTCTAAACATACGCGGCATCACAGCTCAGTTCACACTAAAAAGTTAGTGGTATGCAAATTTTTGCCCAAACTTAGGACCGATCGGATTGGCTCCCGCTTGCGCGGTATCCAATGGGCTTCATACTCGTGCTCGAGGCTACGCCCTGTGGATGAAGGGGGAGGTTTTTTCTCCTGATCATGCAGGGGAGCCCTAGTTTTCACTCTTTGCTGCTCTCACGGCGTGATTTTATTCGGTTCCCCTAGCGTTTCACGCAATGTAGAGAGACCTCTCTTGAAAGGGAACATCTCCGGTTACTGTCGTAACCTCGGTTCCCTGAGAGGAGGGAACGAGACATTGCGTAAACCGCCATGCTCGCGTGCTCAGATCGTCGCGCTGTATGTTTCAGTCGTAAGATTCTGAGGAATGCGGTCCAGATGGTGAGTTATATAGGGGTGGCGCCACGCCCCTAAGCGCCGTCTTGACCGGCATTGGCCAGTTACATTTTATTTTCACTGGCGTTATTCAATAAGGATTCAGTAAAGGTTGGAGAAGGGGATTCCCCTAGCGTTCACGCAATGTCTCGTTCCCTCCTCTCAGGGAACCGAGGTTACGATAGTAACCGGAGACGTTTTGTACAATAAACAGAGACAGATAGTAGTATTTTACTTTTTATAAATTATATTATGAGACTGAAAATAGAGTCGGATTTTACTTGGAGGAAAAAAATACAGAGCATATATCATGCTCTAGTATTTCATATACACATTTTTTAATGTTTTTACATTTACATTTAGTCATTTATCAGACGCTTTTATCCAAAGCGACCTACAGATGAGGGAAACAATGGAAGCAATTGGAACAACGTAAGGAAAACAAAAAGCATAAGTGCAATAAAACATTTTTTTACCTTTGATACAGTAAACGAATTAAAAGAAGATGATGATTTTAATGTAAACACGGATTAAAATGTTAAAACAACAATATTTATTTATAAAATGTAGTGGAGTAAAAAGTATGATTTGCTTTATAATGTAAGAAAATACTAGAACTTATTGTTTATTTGCAAAGTTTGCCAAAGGATTAATCCAAAAAATCTTTATTAGATAAAATAATCGTTAGTTTAGTCGACAATTAAAATAATCGTTAGTTGCAGCCCTAGACTGTACCAATGGACTATAAATTTAGTTTTATGCTGCTTGTCTTGATTGGTGGACAAGCATATAGAGATACTGAAATGAAACACCTTTTCAATGTATGAATTAAATAAACAAAATGTATGATTTAAAATAAAGACAAAACTTCTTCAGTAAAGAGCAGTTAGTGATTTTGTGTTTTGTTGTTTTATTAACATTGACGACAAAAACAGCAGCAGTTTTTTAGACTACTGTCACTTTAATTCAATAATCCGGTACTGATGCTGATACTACACGTCGCACAGTTCAAATTCACTTAAGACATAACTAACTGTTTTTATGTGAATCTTGTGTGTTTTTACAATGTGATCTCCTTAGAATTCATAAGTATTTTGTATAAAACATGGTGCTACAAAAAAATGTACATATAATTACGTTTGCACAAACTCTTAAACACAAAATACTGACATATTTACAGTATCCGAACATACAATAATGACAATTATTGTCAATTAATTACATATGAACAACTTTACAGGCTTACAAATGAATCCTTCTGAATATTGTAATTGCGGCATTAACATTTTACCATATTGTATTTATATGTCATATCAATGGAATCATGTTTTCAGTTGCATTTATTAAAGTTTAATTGTTTACTGAATATGAAATAACATTTCGTTCTTTGTAATTTCTGCTGCCAAATCATTTAGAAGAAACAAGATTCTTAAAATGAATAACATTTCTGCAATCGTTTAACCATTACTTATCATGTAATATTTGCTTTGTTTGCCATGGGACACAAAGGCATTTTCTCCGACATGCTGTGACATACCATAAAATACACCAAAAAACGCAAAATAATTACATTTACATTCAGTAATTTAGCAGACGCTTTTATCCAAAGTGACTTACAAATGAGGTAAACAATAGAAGCAATTGGAACAACAGAAGGACAACAAAAAGCATAAGTGCAGTAAAAACTGGTCGCATATAGCCTACCACAGTATACAAAGCAAAGGATTTTTTTCTTTAAGGATAGAAAGAGTAGAAAAGAAACCGAAGTCAGAACTAATCGGTCAGGTGTTGATGGAGGAGTTGTGTTTTCAGCCGATTCTTATAGACGGTTACAGAATCTGCTGATCTTGTAGCAGCGGATAGATCATTCCACAAATGTGGAACAGATCCAGAGAAGGTACGTGAGAGTGATTGCATTTGTAGAGCGTAGGGATCTGGCGGATACATAGGTCTGTATTAGCGAGATTCAGGCAAACGAGTGGGGGGACAGACAATCAGGGATAGGTTAATGAGTCAGTTGATGGGATATCGGGGTAAATATTGCAACATCAATGAATAAACAAAAATGTTAATATTGAAAGACAAAATTAGCGGCTCTGAGAAGTCCAAGAACATCTCGTTAAAAAACGTTGCACGTAATATCAAAGGGTCTAGAGCGACATACGAATCCCAACAATACTAAATTGTGGATTCGGAGCGGTCGGGTAGACGATTGGTTATGAGACACACGCCCAGGATTGATCCCCTGCGGCGGGCCGCCCCAGACGAGGGTGTCTAGTAGTTCAAGGCCGAAACACCCGATGAATTTGGGGTCCACTACTACTGAGGATGTGTCTCCAATATTTCCCTCAGATGTACAAGTGTGGGACTAAACTATAGCTGAACGTAAAGTCAGGAACCATAAAACAACTATACATCTAATATTAATAAACCTATGTGGAACAACCCTATCCTGAACAAACAGATTTGCTATGGTCCTGGTTTCCTTTCTCGATTACAATGGGGGACAGTTTAATGTGGGCGTACAGTTTTTTAGTGGGTCGAGGGGATACTTGGCGAGTCGCGCCAATGCCCGGGGAGTTGCCTCCTGCGAAGGGGAGGGTGAACTACAATACTTCGATAGGGTTGGCGGCTAGTTTCGGTCAGCGGGTATGAATACATCTTATGTATACATGTATATAACACTACCTCTACTTACTAAATTATCCATTTGCACAAGTGTACATACAATCTGTTAATATGTTTATTCTACTATATACTACCCTGTACAATGTCTCTTATATGTTATTATCCCCCATTTTCTGTAAAATAGTCTTTATTTTATATATGCACAATTTAGAATCTTTTAGACTGTAAATCGTATTATATTGTATTGTCATTGTGTTGAATGTCTGTACTAGAAGCTTCCAACACCAAAGAAAATTCCTTGTGTGTGCAAGCACACTTGGCAATAAAGCTCTTCTGATTCTGATTCTGATTCTGATATAACAGTGAAAGCAACGGTAGTTAGGGGTCCTGCGAAACTTTCAAAAAACGTGCGTCGGCCCATGCCTAAAC
>NW_026634259.1:19036-27880 GCF_024868665.1 Triplophysa rosa
TAGCACTACCTCTACTTACTAAATTATCCATTTGCACAAGTGTACATACAATCTGTTAATATGTTTATTCTACTATATACTACCCTGTACAATGTCTCTTATATGTTATTATCCCCCATTTTCTGTAAAATAGTCTTTATTTTATATATGCACAATTTAGAATCTTTTAGACTGTAAATCGTATTATATTGTATTGTCATTGTGTTGAATGTCTGTACTAGAAGCTTCCAACACCAAAGAAAATTCCTTGTGTGTGCGAGCACACTTGGCAATAAAGCTCTTCTGATTCTGATTCTGAATAACAGTGAAAGCAACGGTAGTTAGGGGTCCTGCGAAACTTTCAAAAAACGTGCGTCGGCCCATGCCTAAACCTAAACCAAGGAGTATTTCGTTCCCCCAACCTAACCCTAACCTAACCCACACACCCACCCACACAAAACACTCTCACACAGCCACACACAACACTAAACATGAAGTCTTCTGTTCAGTTGGAAGACAGGTATGCATGTGTCAGGAAATATTTTCTATAACCTGTAGAGCTGACAAATGGACCAGGGATCAAAAGTTTTTTTTATTATTTTCCAATGGAAAAAAAGAGTTTGGCATACACCGCAAACTATCTTTTAGGTCAGACAGGTGAAATCTCTACTGTCCATGCCTAAGACTCAGCTCACAAACATTAATACAACTGACTGGATCGGCTCTCGGCACACCGGACACAGCTTGTTGTGATTTTGTAGTTTTTTGGCACATGTCCCAGATAGCACAGGTACGTCTCGGAAATGTCTGTGAGAGGTCATTGTCTAGATGCCTATTCCATCTGGAAAACGTCGCGGGAGCGTTTGCTCATGAATTACATCGTATAGACATCCGTATCGGACGTTCGACAGACATACACCTGATATATAGCAGATGTTATGTTAGAGTCTTACATCTGTGGGACATCTGGTTGATGATTTATAGATATTTATTTGGAAAGTTTAGATAATTGCTAAAGCTGCCGTTCTAATTATAGACTTAAAACAAGTATATTGATTAATAATAGCTAATTATCAATATCTACACATAGCTGAATGCAATTGGTTCACTCATCTAACATTGATTCGATGTTGATTTCAGCTCGAGAAAAACCACATTAGAGATCAACTCATATTCAACACGAAATCAACGCAATTTGTTTGCTTACACACCATTGAATCAATGTTGATTTCAGGTCGGTGAAATTACTTAACAATTAACATAATAAACATTAAAACATTAAAAGTTAACATATCAAAATACTTAAAACTAATAGATACATAAGCTTGTGTACGTAATAATTTATTAAACATCACATTCTGTTACATTGCTTATTATTATTTATACAAAATATACATTTACAAATACATATTTAGAGCATACAAACCTTCTAAGTAAGACTAATATATATTTACTCTCAAATACACACAGATTTAATCAAGAATAAAACTGGTCATTTTGTACCAACTGTGTATGTCTAGTACAGGTGCTGGTCATATAATTAGAATATCATCAAAAAGTTGATTTATTTCACTAATTACATTCAAAAAGTGAAACTTGTATATTATATTCATTCATTACACACAGACTGATATATTTCAAATGTTTATTTCTTTTAATTTGANAAGTGGTGCTGGTCCCTCTGGAGTCACTCTCAACCCATCTGTCTTCCTGTTAAAGATAACCTGCTTAATAATGCTGCACACCTGAATAAAAGGCATCACTTTATACCCCCGTTACAACTACAAACTCCACAAACTGTCACAGGTGCTTATTTTTACTTAATAACATGGTAGTAGTCAGTGATTTAGGGAACAGCAGTGAAGTCACTGTGGTGTACTGTAGGCCAACATCTGAGCTCTTGATGTCTTCAACTGGGTCTCACAGAAAAACAAAAGACCTGCAATAAAAATCTAACAATTCATACCCGTTACAAATCAAGTCACAAACTGTCAGAAGAGTATTCACATAGCTGTAACAATGCAACATTTTCTGTGACAACCACCAGAAGAAAAATATCAGTGTATGGAACCAAACTGAACAACTAGTTGTTGATGACATCGCCGTACACACATGGGGACATCTGGCAACATACTGTGAGCAGGTCATGCTTGTGTCGCAGGAGCAGCGCTGAAGCAGAAGGAGCAATCGTTTAGAGTCTACACGTGTTACACTTTCAGAAGGTTGCTGGCCAAACAACATTAACATTTAAAGGATTTATATCATCTTAAATGTTACCCTCACCTACACTGGTACACAGACAGTGCGGCATGCACAGCAAACGCTGCCAGTGTGAAAGGACAATGGGTTTGCAACCGCTCTCCCTCCACGCTGCTCATGTGACATGTACACTCTGATCACACATCCAGTATGAAGCTGGCGTTAGACATGGAAAATTCATTTCCATCCAGTGAGCTCTGTTGAGGAATGAATTCCTCCCTAAAAAACAACACATCAATACAATAGTGGGTAAATAGAAACTAAACAGAAAACAATGTATACTACTAAACTCCACTAACACAGTGTTACTCAAATCTGGCTCACGAGATTCAGTTTCCTGCCAAGTTTAGCCCCGACCCAAATAAAACACACCTGAAGAGGCGTGATCAATGTCTTTATGCGGCACAGTGCAGATTAATCGGCATATGACAATAAAGTATCGCGAGAGCGATTGGATTGTAAAGCATACGGAGCGGTCTGGACTTGAATCGCTCTGGTGTCACTTAACACAATCAATCTGCGCAGTGCTGCATTAAGTCCTTGATCACGCTTGTTCAGGTGTGTTTTATTTGCGATGGATGCGCGCGCATACAAAAATGTCGAATGTTGGAAGAGCTCTTTCAGAGCTCTTTTAGAGGTATGGAAAACACATTAATTATCAATGTTAAAAGCAGATCTTCAGAAGATGAACCGATCTTTAGCAGACGCATCCACGACGTAGAGAGAGAGAGTCTTGAAAAAAGGTCTTAAAAAGTATTCAATTTAGCTCCATGATGAAACTTGTTGAGTTCACGTCTTTTCGCATCTTTGCAATGACTTTGAATGTAAATTATTCAAATCGCTCATTTACATTTGGAGTGAACGCAGCATAAGAGTTAAAAAGCACAGCAGAAGCTGTAGATAACTGCTCATAATTTTATAAATGACATTCAGGTTATTGCAAATAACGATCAATTCACTTCACAAGACGTCAATATGTCACCAGGAGCAGCAGGTATTACGCTTGTGTTTGTGGATATGTGCTGTGGATATGGACATGTGCTTTCAGAACTCTTACACGGCATCCTAACCAAACGTGACACAATAAAAAAACATGACGAGCAGTTTGTCTGTCCACACTGAACGTGAAAAAAAGGACGAGGTGACAATCAATCACAAAACACAGCCAGTCAGTAAAGGTTTTCTCTGTTTGCGCACCCTCTCGTGCTGCAGCAAAAGAGTGCAAATATGAAGATGCATCCTATTCTCATGAATTCAGTGATGCCTCAGCGTATGCTATGCTATAATTTCAGATTCTAAATTTATATTCCTCATTCATGTTTGATGATTAATATTCATGAGGTGCAGAACTTACATCAAATGATATCATTGAGTGGGCGTAGATGTCATCCGCGCTGTTGCAGAAATAATAACGGTTTTTAAAACAGAAACGGCTGTTGCTCATCGCGCTGGTTACGACAAAACCTCTGATTAACCTGGCACCTGTTTACATCTATTATATGAAGCATGTATTACATGAAGCTTGTATTACATGAAGCATGTATTATATATGAAGCATGTATTATATATGAAGCATGTATTATATGTGACCCTGGACAACAAAACCAGTCTTATGGGTCAATTATTTCGAAATTGAGATTTTTACATAATCTGAAAGATGAATAAATAAAATTTCTATAGATATATGAGTTGTTAGAACAGGACAATATCTGGCTGAGATACAACCGTTTAAAACTCAGGAATCTGAGAGCGCAAAAAAAGTGCAAAAAAATCAAAATATAGAGAAAATTGCCTTTGAAGTTGTTAATCAGGGGCACTGTGACAGACCACCCACTCACAAAAATGAAGTTTTTATATATTTAAGGTAGGAATTTTACAAAATATCTTCATGGAACATGATCTTTACTTAATATCCTAATGATTTTTGGCATAAAAGAAAAATCGATAATTTTGACCCGCACAATGTATTTTTGTCTTTTACTAAAAATGTTCCCATGCTACTTAAGACTGGTTTTGTGATCCAGGGTCACATATATGAAGCATGTATTATATATGAAGAGCTCTTTTCCAAAACGCGATAAACGCCAAAAAAAAAAAAAATGAGTTCGTCATGCCGTTTTGCTGTGTACTGAACCTATTCAGTGCTCCATCAATGTTTCATGCCAAATCGCTATATTTCCTTGTTTAAAATGTACTGCAAGATGCAGTTCCTTTCCAAACCGCTATAAGCGCCAAACCTGTTTTTAGCCTAAATGCGATATGTCCTCTCGACCAATCAGAATTCGTTCGATGCAATCCAACATGGCGACGCTTTGAAGCGTTTGTTTGTGCTCAGTCTTCAAAATGAGTGCTTTAAACTCTAATAACATATTGATGGCCTGGATGAGCCAGTGAGACCTACACCTGGGGGTAGAAAACGCCGACTGGACAAAGAAAATCACAAAAAAACAACAAAAAAAAGGTTCGTCACTCGGTGGCGCGTTAATACCCACTGTGGGATGTCAACACAAGGCTGGTGCGACCGGTTTCTGGCAGGCCGAGAAGCTGTCACAAGTTTTATGAAAGACCAAACAAGGTTGACCAGGACAGGGCCATACTTCATCTCCTGGACATAACGCGAGTGAAAAGGCAGCGTCTGAAAATATTTTTTATTTAATTAGTGGTATTTGTATGCGTGTTATTTTTAAATGATTTGTTTTATGTGGTGGACAATATTGAAAGATGAAATTGAAAATATTTATTTTACTATTTAGTTTGTTACTGTTTATTCTATTTGGCTGTTATTTATTTCATGCATTTGCATTTAATTGATTTTATATTAATTTATAGTATGAGTCCCTGATGTAATATGTTGCATGTTCTCTTGTTTGTTTGTTTTTAAAAAGACATAAACCAACATTTTTTTGAAAAAAAGGATGGATTTGTAGCGTTTTGAAAAAATAAAAATAAACTTTGAATTTATAATCGACAATATTGTTGTTTCATTTAACAATCAATGTTTAACATGTTCAGACTGAGCCAACAGACCATTTTAACAGGATAAATGGAATATTAACTAAATGTGTGGGTCTAGGTAAAAAATGTCATTTTCATGAAAACTATTAAAATGGATTTATAGCGTTTTGGAAAAGAGCTCTTCATATGAAGCATGTATTATATGAAGCATGTATTATATATGAAGCATGTATTATGTATGTGTCATGGCTCTGCTTCATTTAGTCATGTTTTTCTTGGTCCTGTAGCAGAGCCATGACAAAGCCTTTGGTTATGTGTGGAGAGAAACATATTATTGTCCTTTTGACCACAATATACGTTCTCTCCAGTGTCTTGTCATTGGCCCGCTCCTCTCGTTTCCTTGTTAACTTCCCTGAGTGGCTAATGTCCCACACCTGCCCTGTGTAATTATCGCTCGTTTGTCTCTGCCTATATATACCCTCTTGTTTCTTTTTCCTGTGCTCGTTCGTGTATTGCGTGTTTATGGTGATTGTACTACGTCTGTTCTGTGAATGAGTTCTTCGTGTTCCTGCCTGTATCATTTAATCAGTAAGTTTAGTCAGTTTTTCCTTGTCTAGTGTTGTCTTAGTTTAGTTTATTTCGTGAGTGTTCATGTTTAGTTTGCATTATTGTATTCCCCTGTCGTTGTGTTTTACCCCCTCGTGGGTTTTTGTTTTGTCTTTTGTTTATTTAATAAAATAAGCCTTGTTGTGTTAACCCCTTCACTGCTTTGCCTGCGCTTGGGTTCTTCCACGCCGTATTCCCTGACAGAATACACGAGCCACCACCGAAACCCAGCAGGCATGGAGCCGGACGAGGCGTACAGGAGCCGCCAGGCTCACGTCCTGTTCGGCTTCCGCCAGAGGGGGACCCCTGTGAAGGACTTAGCCATGGACTTCCTGTCCACCGCGCGCTACTCGGGGTTCACCGAGGCAGAGTTGAAGGTAATCTTCAACAGCTGCCTCGATGAACCCTTCGAGCCAGCTGAGATGAGCCGGTTGAGACACCTGGGCTTCGCGGACCAGGTCGAACTCGCGATGAATCGTGAGGAGCCCAGGGTAGTGTCCATGGCGGAGCATCTCACGGGGCTGGCGGCTATCCCCGAGGACGGTCCCTTGCGGATCGGAGTTGTGGGCGTCGCCACACCGTCCTCTCCGCCGCCAGCTAGCCTCGGCAGGAAGCGGGGGAGACGTGAGTCTTGGGGCTCTACGTCTGAGGAGTCCCAGCCTGAGCCAGCCGCACCCTTTGCCTCTTTCCTTCAGCCGACCTCCAGGCGGGTGGCTCGGCTGAAGAGAAAGAGGCAGCGGCGGGCAGCGCGGACTTCTCGGCGTCCAGTCCGGTGTCCAGTCTTGTGTCCAGCCCTGTGTCCAGTCTTGTGTCCAGCCCTGTGTCCAGTCCGGTGCAGCCGGTATCCAGTCCGGTGATCCAGCCGGCGTCCAGTCCGGCGTCCAGTCTGATGTCCAGTCCGATGTCCAGTCCGGCGCCCCAGCCGGCCTTCCAGCCGGCGTCAAGCCCTGTCCAGCCGGCCTTCCATGCCGTTAGGGCACCACATAGTCACGTTCAATTTATTAAAGGGCGTCCGGACGCAGATTGTTTTCGCTTCACATCACAGACCGCCGCAGGTTTACGCCAATGGGCCCGACACCAGCTATATAGATTGCCGGAGCCCGCACGGGCGACCCGGTCCCCAATTACGCAACGCAAGCCAAAGACCCCCCCCCAAGGCTCGCAGACCCACTATTTTTCCCCCTAACTCACTATTTTGTCAAACTCTGCCCATGAGAGGCAGTTGTCACGTGGGGCCACTTGCCATGCCCCCCCCCGCCCCGCAGACCCACTATAGCGGAACTTTAGAACACGACCCAGGGGCCCGTGATGAGGCATATATGTGAATTGCGGGTCGATCAGACCATACTGTACCCCAACCCTAATTGTCCATCAAGAGCTTATGAAAACGAATGGGATAAGTTAAGAGTGTCGGCGGCTCCCGTTCAGACCCCGGGAGCTCGAGGGGCCCAAAACTTTAGATTCTAGTAGTCTGTAGGCCCTTGTTTAACATACCGTGAGGGTGGCTCTCTAGAACCGTGGGAAACGATTTATAGTGCTGTTTGCAAAAGTCTCTCATGCAGGCTTCTTCATTTCATAGCCTGAAAGACCCTCTTGAATGAGCAAACTGAACAAAATTTATGTTCAATCTTTTTTCAAGAATAAGATACTTCGAGGTGACCGAGAACCACGGTACTCAATATCCCGGCTTGGGAGACCCCCACGGTATACCGTACCGAGTATTAAGACCCTGTGACCCTTTGACCCCTGTATTCTAGAGCGTACATTCGCAACCTATATGTAGGCCGATCGTGTCTTTTTGGGCAAAGTGAGAGGTCAGCGAGGTCTGAGGGGCGCGGAACTCCAGAACATGCCGTTAGAGCACCACGTAGTCACGTTCAATTTATTAAAGGGCGTCCGGACGCAGATTGCAGGTCACTGCGCGCCGGACCCTGGATATTTTTGGGGGGTGGGACGACGACGTCCACGCATCCCATGGGAGCCTCCGAGTCAGGCGGAGACGCGTCGGGCAGCTGGCACTTCGGCGAGTCGCGTGGGTCGCGCTTTTTCGCTTCACCCGATATAATGCCCTGCACTGCAGTTCAACCAGATTCCATTAGGGGGACACCTCACAGACCGCCGCAGGTTTACGCCAATGGGCCCGACACCAGCTATATAGATTGCCGGAGCCCGCACGGGCGACCCGGTCCCCAATTACGCAACGCAAGCCAAAGACCCCCCCAAAGGCTCGCAGACCAACTATTTTGCCCCCTAACTAACTATTTTGTCAAACTCCGCCCATGAGAGGCAGGCTCACGTGGGGCCACTGGCCACGCCCCCCCGGCCCGCAGACCCACTATTTTTCCCCCTTACTAACTATTTTGTCAAACTCTGCCCAGGAGAGGCAGGGGTCACGTGGGGCCTGTGGCCACACCCCCCCGGCCGGCAGACCCACTATTTTTCCCCCTTACTTACTATTTTGTCAAACTCCGTCCAGGAGAGGCAGGGGTCACGTGGGGCCTGTGGCCACGCCCCCCCGGCCCGCAGACCCACTATTTTGCCCCCTAACTAACTATTTTGTCAAACTCCGCCCATGAGAGGCAATTGTCACGTGGGGCCACTTGCCACGCCCCCCCGCCACGCAGACCCACTATATTGCCCCCTGACTAACTATTATGTCAAACTCCGCCCATGAGAGGCAGTGTAACGCGGGGCAACTGGCCACGCCTAACCTGCCCGCCGACCCTTTATTGTGCCCGCTAACCCCTTTTTGGTCACACTTAGCCCAAAGAGACCCCCAGCCCCCAGGGGCTGGAAAGCACCGCCCCCCGGCCCACTCACCGACTACTCTGCCCCCTAACTGATGACTATGTCATTATGTGCCACAATGGACCCCGGCCTGCAGTGGCTGTAAGACGCTGCCCCCACCGACCACTGACCCACTATTCTGCCCGGCGTCAGTTTACGTCAAGCCAGGTGACCTACAGCCCAGTATTCTGCCCA
This sequence comes from Triplophysa rosa, assembly GCF_024868665.1. Classification (NCBI taxonomy): domain Eukaryota; kingdom Metazoa; phylum Chordata; class Actinopteri; order Cypriniformes; family Nemacheilidae; genus Triplophysa; species Triplophysa rosa. The sequence continues at coordinate 27,818 of NW_026634259.1, forward strand.
GTTTCAGTTTACAGCAAAGGCTGTAGACAGACGCTTACCATGCTGCCCAGTGTCAATTCATGC